>NC_048300.1:112140352-112267537 GCF_013100865.1 Trachemys scripta elegans
TAGGTGCCTCATTCTCTCTCACATTATTTTCATTTGGTTTTTAGAAAGCAATGTAGCAGCACAAATAACAATCATTGAAGCATATGCTCAACAAGATGCCCATCACTTAGCCACTATTAGAAAGTGCTTTATGTTAAACACTGCCATCTATACATCTAAAGCAAGCTTCAGACAATTTGTTTGTAAAGAAATCAAATAAGAATATAGCAAAAGGAAATCAATCATCTCTCATTCCATCTTTTTTTCATTACTGTAAGGCTCAATGCATGTATAGAGGGCACAGTTAAAATCATCAACATTTTGCCTTTGCAATAATTAATATTACTGTGGAATGTTAATGTTTCAATAATATTATCTAATTGCAATGCCCAAACTATCAAGTGTTTTAAAAATGACCAGTGGACTCAAATATTGGTTCTGGTTATTTAGTGGAAACCCAACTCTCGTTTGGTCTATAAAAATTATTGTGGTATACATGATTTTTTCCACAATATGTTATTCAGCTGGTATTGTAGCTATATACAGAGCTGGAGACAAGGTATTGAGCAAAAATAAATGCTCAGGCAAAGACACAACCATTTGTTTTCAAAGAGAGAGATATTGACCCTGTGACAATGATTTATTCCAATGACTATTTCATTCATGTCAAATGATTCAGATGCCATAATTTAGTATTGTGGATTTTGCTACATTTAAATACAGTACTATTTTTGAACAGATGTATTATTGTTTAGAGGACAAACTGCACCTATGCTTCAGCCAATTGGAAACCAGTTCACTCAGAGTTCCTTTCCATTTGCCCTCACAAAGACAAATTTTTCCTCTGTGTAACTTACAAAATCATCATCAGCAGATTCCAGGGGAAGAATAGTTCTTATAAAGTATATCTTATATTGATTTACCTTTCTCATCATATTCTTAGTCAATTCAAGTCATGCAAAGACAGTCAATGAGTGGACATTATGGCACCATTTTCCCTACAGTGACTTGCCATCATTATTCATGATTATCGTATGATAGTTTATTTCTCAATTTTCATATTGCTGTAGAAAAATCACAAATACCCAAATGAATGAATGAAAAAAGAAAAAAAAAAGAAAAAAGTTTAGAGCTTGGCGTAATCTTCTGATTTTTTTAAATGTAACCTTCACTTACACAGTAAGTCTCTCTGGGCCACAAATGCAGATTGACGAGTGTGCTACTCGCTTGGAGCTAACAAGACAGGATCTTTTAGCTAAGGCAGTAGAGGCTGATGCTTTTAGATCCAGAGGTCCTTGTTGTGCTCCTCAGTGCTGATGATCCACCTAGAAGCATTGCATAGCATAAAGATGTAATGGGGCTCATCGTTGTTTGGACCATCTGTTCAAAAACCATGAATCAAATTCTGCTACAGAACAGGAGTACTTGTGGCACCTTAGAGACTAACAAATTTATTTGAGCATAAGCTTTCGTGGGCTACAGCCCACTTCATCGGATGCATAGAATGGAACATACAGTAAGGAGATATACACCTCTACCTCGATATAACGCTGTCCTCTGGAGCCAAAAAATCTTACCGTGTTATAGGTGAAACCACATTATATCGAACTTGCTTTGATCCACAGGAGTGTGCAAGCCCCACTCCCCCCTCCAGGAGCACTGATTTTCCATGTTATATTGGGTTGTGTTATATCGGGGTAGAGGTGTATATACACATACAGAGAACATGAAAAGGTGGGACTTGCCCTACCAACTCTAAGAGGCTAATTGATTAAGAGAAAAAACTTTTGTAGTGATAATCAAGATAGCCCATTTCAGACAGTTTGACAAGAAGGTGTGAGGATACTTAACATGGGGAAATAGATTCAATGTGTGTAATGGCTCAGCCATTCCCAGTCTCTATTCAAGCCTAAATTGATGGTATCTAGTTTGCATATTAATTCAAGTTCAGCACTTTCTCGTTGGAGTCTGTTTTTAAAGCTTTTCTGTTGCAAAATTGCCACCTTTAAGTCTGTTACTGAGTGACCGGAGAGGTTGAAGTGTTCTTCTGCTGGTATTTAAATGTTATGATTCCTGATGTCAGATTTGTGTCAGTTTATTCTGTTGCATAGAGACTGTCCAGTTTGGTCATTGTATATGGCAGAGGGGCATTGCTGACACATGATGGCATATATCACATTAGTAGATGTGCAAGTGAATGAGCCTCTGATGGTGTGACTGGTGTGGTTAGGTCCTATGATGGTGTCCCTTGAATAGATATGGGGACAGAGTTGGCATCGGGCTTTGTTGCAAGGATAGGTTCCTGGGTTAGTGTTTTTGTTCAGTGGTGTGGTTGCTGGTGAGTATTTGCTTCAGGTTGGGGGCTATTTGTAAGTGAGGACCGGTCTGTCTCCCAAGATCTGTGAGAGTGAGGGATCATCTCTCAGGACAGGTTGTAGATCTTTAATGATGCGCTGAAGAGGTTTTAGTTGGGGGCTGAAAGTGACGGCTAGTGGCGTTCTGTAATTTTTTTGTTGGGCCTGTCCTGTAGTAGGTGACTTCTGGGTACTCTTCTGGCTCTGTCAATCTGTTTTTTCACCTCAGCAGGTGGGTATTGTAGTGTTAAAATGCTTGATAGAGATCTTGTAGGTGCTTGTCTCTGTCTGAGGTATTGGAGCAAATGTGGTTGTATCTTAGAGCGTGGCTGTAGGCAATGGATCGTGTAGTGTGTCCTGGATGGAAGCTGTAGGCATGAGGTATACTTGTCTATTCCCACTGAAGTTGTGCAGCCATACAGTGATCATACTCTAAATATTTCTTACCCTTTGAAAGAGCCTACCAGTTTGAAAAAACACTTCCCATACTTCAAATGTGGAACACTAGTAGAACCAGTAATGTTTCTCAGTGTGGTAGAACCTTTTAAGGTGAATGCACTGTATCTTTGTTAAAATTTTAAAATCTCATATTCCATTAAGTGAAGACTTACAATAAAAATTTTGAATTATATATCAATGCAGTACAGAGTTCCAGAGGATGTCCAATGAATCAATACATTCAAGAAATATAAAGGTAATAAAACCACAATAGGCAAAAATCATTAATAAGAAGAGAAGATAGCAAGCTAGCTTATATAAATTATCGGTATTTTCCATGTACCTAATAAAGTTACCCTGCAGGCAGAAATGGTCTCATGTTATCCCATAGAGGGTACTTAAAATAAAAGTGGGGATCATTAGATGACAACTAAGAAAATAATTCTCTCTTAAAGTGATATTTGATTATGCTTAGAGTCATAAAATATTGTGCCTATAGGTATATTTTCAAAGAAACTTCTTGCAGAGGAAAAATGTGCAATATGATAGCAGTACAAAAAGTAATTCACTCCTCTTTCTCATAAAGATAACTTAGGAGTCTAATCTGCCCTTGCCATGCACGTGTAACTTCTGTTGGGATCAATGGGAATTACACAGCATGTTTAGGGGAGAATTTTGTTAGTTTACTCTAGATGGAAAAATTAGGTGACACAGGTCGTGAGCACAAGGAATCTTAAAAATAGGTTGTGCTAACCAAAGGGAAAATGAAATAGGTTCATTCTACAAGCTACTAGACTGACTATACTGAGCTGACAGTTATGACACTTTTAAGGTGAGAATTTTAAGGCCACCTTGGGGACTTGGGTGCCTAATTCTCATTAATTTCTAATGTCTTCATGGTGCTGTTCACTTCTCCCTCATTGGGATCTAACTTTTTAGACAACCATTATCAAAGGAAGATCCATAGAAAGTTAACTGCTGTGGCCTTCAAGTAAGAGGCTATGTATTATACAAGGACGATACTAGTTACAGGCACAAGTGACCTAGATGAAAAAGAGGAGTGGAACATTGGCCATGGTATCCTTCTGGTTTCCTTTGAGATCCCAGATTCACCAGCCTGGGAGCAGAAGTCCTTAGTGATACCACTGGCTAGAACACTAATTCTAAATGCAAATGACAGTTTAAAAAGAGGTGAGGGAAAGTGATCACTTGTCATATAGGGACAGTTTAGGAGCAGGTCACCAACGATTAAAGCTAATACTTAAGATAGGAGTATTCCTTGTAGAACCAGTTTGATCTTAGGGCTTGTCTACATGGTACAGTGATGCACACTGTGGGGAGTGTGATTTCAAAAGCACAATGATATGGTGTACATTAATTTGCCAATGTAGACCCTGCTGGTACATGCTAAATGTCTGAAACAGCACTACATTAAAGCACCGTAGGGAACATTTAGTACACAGAAGAAGGGTCTACAAGGACCAACTACAGCACAACACATTAATGCACTTTAGAAATCACACCCACATAGTGTGCACTACCTCACTGTGTAGACAAGCCCTTACTCTGAATATCAGAAGCCAAGAAATTCAGTTAAGGCTTTAACTCTAAAGAGTTTGTCCAGTTGCACTTAAGTACTACAGATCATACAAAGACACTATTGTCAAAGCTGAGAGAGAGTCGCCTTAATTCAAGTTTCCTTGTTTTTATCAATGTATTTTAATTTTTAACAAATACATTGGTTCCTTTTGATAGCAGCACACAAAAATATAAATATAGGTAACATTTTACATTTAAATTGTGCCAAATGTGCCTTTAGTACTGATGTGAATAGAATCATTATTGTTCTTCAGTGCATGTTTTAGTAAGTCTTTGATAGAGCACATTTGCCAGGATTTGTGGATGTTAAGGGCCCAGTATTATAACTGCATTGTATTGCATTTCTATTTACATTATACTGGTACCGAAGAGACTAGCCTATTATAGTTCTGTCATTGCTCTTTCTCTGGAGGTTTATATCATGTGAACTAATGATGTTGACTAGAAAGATTTCTACATGCTACATATACAGGGTTGCCAACTGTCTAAGCCCTGCCCCTGCCCCAAAGGCCCTGCCCTTCTCTGCCTCTTCCCCAAGGCCTTATCCCCTTCTCTGCCTCTTTCCCCAAGGCCCTCTTCCATTGCTCACTCCTCTACCCTCCTCCCCCTTTCACTTGCTGGATAATGTCAAGGAGCCTGCCTGCAGGTATAATATATACCTGTATGTATATATATACCTATATGTATATATGGTGAGTATATTATTTATTTACCTGTTTGAAAATTGCATCCTTTTCCTCAGCACCTGTGTTCCTCATGGAAATTAAAACTAAATATGAAATTTACAAAATATAGGTCTAAAGTGACTTAAAATCTGTGCATTCTGGATTTAATGGTCTGGAGGTCATTCAAAAGCTTGAATATAGAGGTATGTCTTGTAACATACCTTGAAGCTTGCCAAGCTTATGGTCTAACAGACTGCCAGAGAGAGTAGGTGCCAGATGTATTGGCTCCAAGGATATGGCTACACTGCAATCAGAGGTGTGATGGCAGCATGAGCTAGCAATGAGAGTATGTACCCAGGGGGACCAGGTGGGCTAGCACATCTCACGCCGAAGCCAGTGTCACTACTTCTTCACTATTATTTTAGTTGGGCTAGCTAAATTAAAGCTAGCATGATTATGCCTTCCCCAGCTGCAATCACACCTCCAATTGCAGTGTAGACATACCCAAGAACACCTTGTTAGTGCTGCAGAGTTAAACTCACTCCAAGGAAGAGTGACTCAAGACATACAGTTCATAGAGAGCAACAATCTTTCAATTAGATTGCTCCTTCACCATATTAGCCTTTGCAGATTAACTAGGCATTAACACAAACAAAACAACAAAAGACTAGAGGGGAAACCTCTAGTGACTGCAAAGTGAGCAATAAAGGACTGTCCTGGATTAAAATCAGTTAAGAGACAGGAATAGGGTGACCAGATGTCCCGTTAAACTTGGGACTGTCCTGATGTTTAACCCTTTGTCCCAATCAATGTATGATCGGGATGCCATTTGTCCCGATATTCAGGTAAGGAGGCAAGTGGGAGGGAGGCGCTGACCCCGTGCGTGCTTCAGGGCTGGAGCACCTACGGGGAAAAATTGCAGCCAAGTTCCCCCCTCCTCGCCTCCTTCTTCACCTCTCCCCCCAGCGCACCGCGTCCCCACTCCTCCTCCCCCTCCAGTGCTTCCTGTTGCCTAACAGCTGTTTGGTGGCGCTTAGCGATTTCCATGAGGGAGGGTGGAGGAGCAGGTATGCAGTGTGCTCAGGGGAGGAGGTGGAGAAGAGGCAGGGCAGGGGCAGGGACTTGGGGGAAGGGGGCGGAATGGGGGTGGAGCGAGGGCGATGCAGGGAAGAGGTGTGAGGTGGGCTACCACCCACCTGGCAGAGGGGAAGTCAGCTCTGTAGGGGTGAGTGGCGGGCAGAGGGGTGAAGAGGCAAGCAGCGGGTGGGCGGGCGAGCGGAGAGGTGAGCGGGAGACTGAGGAGGGACGCAGCAAGCCAGCAGCAGGCTGGGGGATGAGGAAGGGTGCAGTGGGGGGGCATAGCGGGGAGGGGGCGGGACCTGGGGCAGAGCCTGGGAGGAGTGGAGGTGGACTGTGGGCGGGGCTGATGGCACCCCAATGTGTCCCAATATTTTAGTGTGGTGATCTGGTCACCCTAGACAGGAAGTAAAGGGTGGCAATCAGTGGCCAATTATCAGCATGTAAAGATTAACATGCTGTACTAGGCAGACATCAAAGGCTGCACAGAGTAATAGGCTGGTTTTGAATTTGGATTGGTGACTCATAGGTATCATAGGAAACGGCGTAAAATAGGTAGCTAGTACGATTCTTCCAAGATAGTATTGAATCAAATGTCCCAGCCTGGTTCAAGGGGGGCATTGTGATTCTGGAGGTGCTATCATCCATAGGAGATGTAAAACTGAGGTATTGTGCTAACCATTTTGTGGTCATTAAGGAGCCAGTAGCATATTTTGCAAGAATAGCGGTGTTGACCTCAGTGTCTTGGTCAAATTCAGTTTGGATAATTACATTCTGGCTACCTATATCCACTCCACCCACCCCCCAAAAAACACTTTTTCCCTAGTGTTGCTGAACACTGTTTAATCAGGTTCTGCATTTCTCCCCAACTCTGCCATGGATCTACTGCATGATCTTGGACGCTGACTTTAACCTATTTGGCCTTCAGTTTACTAATCTATAAAGTGGCACCTACTCCCAACAAGATATGGTGAGAACTAATTAGTAGATATAAAATGATTTGAGATCTAAGGCATTGTATTAATAAATATTATTTTTAAATTCAGTGGATAAATTTAAATAATGTTGAGCAACAGATTTCTATATTTATAGCAAATTAACACATACGCATTGACTAAAAATATTTATAATCCTCAAATGCAGTAATTGCCAATATAACTATTAAAGTTCAAGAGCCACTACATATAGTGTTTCTCATCATTTCATCTTTAAAAAAAATAAGAATCTCTCTCTTTTTTTAACCTGACCTTTAAACTACTGTATATGAAGCAAATGAGCAAATTACAGAACTGAATTGCAAGTGAGAATGTGTGGTATCCTGGTAATTTTATGTTTATGAGCTGGTGGGTTTCATCTGAGAAGCCCACAATGTTATTCTCTTTGGGCCAGTGTCGTGAAAATCAGCTCAACTCTACTGAACTCAATGAAGCTACAGTAAGAGGACACACACGCAAAAATGCCACCATGGCTAAACAACAGCATAAGAGAGGCAGTTAGAGATAAAAATGCAATCTTTAAAAATTGGAACTCAAACAGAAAGGAGCATAAACTCTGACAAGTCAAGTGTAAAAGTGTAATTAAGCAGGCCAGAAAAGAATTTGAAGAGCAACTAGCAAAGGACACATAAATTAACAGCAACAAATTTTTTTAGGTACATCAGAAGAAGGAAGCCTGCCAAAATATCAATGGAGCCACTGGACTACAAGAGCATTCAGGGAAGACAGGGCCATTCCATAGAAGCTAAATTAATTCTTTACATTGATCTTCACTGCAGAGGATGTGAAGGAGAGTCCCACACCTGAGCCATTCTTTTTAGGTGACAAATTTGAGGAACTGTCTCAGATTGAGCTGTCAGTAGAAGAGGTTTTGGAACAAACTGATAAATTAAACAGTAATAAGTGACCAGGGTCAAATGATATTCACCCAAGAGTTCTGAAGGAACTTTAAATATGAAATTACAGAACTACTAACTCTGGTATGTAACTATTGCTTAAATCAGCCTCTGTACCACATGACTAGTGGATAGCTAATGTGACATGGATTTTAAATAAGGCTCGAGAGGTGATCATAGCAATTACTGGTCAGTAAGCTGAACTTCAGTACCAGGCAAATTGGTTGAAACTACAGCAAAAACCAGAATTATCAGACACATACATAAACATACGTTGGGGAAGAGTCAGCATGGCTTTTGTAAAGGGAAATCATGCCTCACCAATCTATTAGGATTAATTGAGAACTTCAACGAATATGTGGACAAGGCCAATCCCAATGAATATAGTGTACTTGGACTTTCAGAAAGCCTTTGACAAGGTCCTTCACCAAATGCTTTTAAGCAAACTAAGCAGTCATGAGATAAGAGGGAAGATTCTTTCATGGAACAGTAATGGGTTAAAAGACATGGGGGAAAGGGTAGGAATACATAGTCAGTTTTCACAGTGGAGAGAGGTAAATATCGGTGTCATCGGAGGATCTTTCCTTGGACCAGTGCTGTTCAACATATTCATAAATCATCTGGAATAAAAGGGTAAATAGTGAGGTGGCAAAGTTTGGAGACAATACAAAATTACACAAGATAGTTAAGACAAAAGCTGACTGCAAAGATTTGCAAAGGGATCTCAAAACCTGGTGACTGGAAAGAAAATGGCAGATGAAATTCGATGTTAATAAATGCAAAGTAATGCACATTGGAAAACATAATCCCAACTATACATACAAAATGATGGGGGTTCTAAATTTGCTGTTACAACTCAAGAAAAAAATCTTGAAGTCACCATATAAGTTCTCTGAAAACATCTGCTCAATGTGCAGCATCAGTCAAAGAAGCTACCAGAATGTTATAAACCATTAGGAAAGGAATAGATAAGAAGATATAAAATATCATGTCACTATGTGAATCCATGGTATGCCTGCATCTTGAATACTGTGTGAAGTTCTGGTCACCCCATCTCAAAAAATAAATATTAGATTTGAAAAAGTTACAGAAAAGGGGAACAAAAATGATTAGGGGTACAGAACAGCTTCCATATGAGGAGAGATTGAAAAGGCTGGGACTGTTCAGCTTGGAAAGAGATGATTAATGATGGATGTGATCAAGGTCTATGAAATCATGAATGGTGTGGAGAAAGTGAATAACCCCTTCACACAACACCAAACCAGGGGTCACCCAATGATATTAATAGGCAGCAGGTTTAAAACAAACAAAACTAAGCACTTCTTCACACAACATACAATCAACCTGTGGAATTTGTTGCTAGGGGATATTATGAAGGCCAAAAGTATAACTGGGTTCAAAAAAGAATTAGATAAGTTCATGGAGGATATGTCCATCAATGGCTATGAGCCAAGATGGTCAGGAATGCAACCCTATTCTCTGGACATCCCTAAACTTCTGGCTGCTAGGAGCTGGAACTGAATGACAGGGGATGGCTCACTTAATAAATTGCCCTGTTCAGTTCACTCCCTCTGAAGCATCTGCCATTGGCCACTGTCAGAAGACACGATACTGGGCCTTAGAGGTTTTTAAGGTCAGGCTTGACAAAGCCCTGGCTGGGATGATTTAAGTTGGGGATTGGTCCTGCTTTGAGCAGGGGGTTGGACTAAATGACCTCCTGAGGTCCCTTCTAACCCTGATATTCTATGATTCTATGGACTATTGGTCTTATCCAGTATGGCCATTCTAATGTTCTTATTAGCTAAGGATCTATCCCTTTGTATTTTGTCTATTTAATGTAAGATATTTATATTACTACAATTTTGTGTCAATTAAAATAAAATTGTAATATAAAAGAAAAAAAGTTGGTGTTCCCTTGACCTGAACTGCATTTATGAATTCCATTGCCATGCAGTAGGGCTAACAACCAGTTTATTTGATATAGCTCATAACATCAACTTGCTGGTTAAAATACCAGAAAGTTTTTTGTAGGAGATTTTGAAAATGTTTTCTGCAGGCACACTGAATTGCTAACTAATTGCATTCACATTATTTGCCATACCATCAATGGAGAGCTTTTTATGGCTGGATGCAGCTAGATTAAAATCAATTAAAAAGATGAGTTGGTTTTATCATGTATTTTTATTTTGTCTGACAGCTGTTTTCTGAATGCCACAGAAGAGTGCATAGGAAGCAGATATTTCCCCTCTGAATAAACTGATTGTTATACACTAACTCTTTTATAGTAGAAGCATTACATAAAAATGAGGCAGTTTAAAATGACATCTGAAACTCCCTCTATCCTCCTGCCTCAAGTCATCTCCTACTACTGCACAATCTGCTGTCTGTGCTACAATACTAAGACCAGACCAGGGCACAACAAGAATAGTTTTGGGGCTAAATTAAGGGGTGATGTAAATGGCAGGGTAAGTTACATATAAGAGCAGCCCTCCTGGGTCAGACCAAAGGTCCATCTAGCCCAGTATCCTGTCTTCCAACAGTGGCCAGTGCCAGGTGCGCCAGAGGAAATGAACAGAACAGGTAATCATCAAGTGATCCATCCCCAGTTGCTCATTCCCAGCTTCTGGCAAACAGAGGCTAGGGACACCATTCCTGCCCATCCTGGATAATAGCCTTTTATGGACCTATCTTCCATGAATTTATCTAGTTCTTTTTTGAACCCTGTTATGGTCTTGGTCTTCACAACATCCTCTGGCAAGGATTTCCACAGGTTGACTGTGCGTTATATGAAGAAATACTTCCTTTTATTTGTTTTAAACCTGCTGCCTATTAATTTCATTTGGTGAGCCCTAGTTCTTGTGCTATGAGAAGTAGTAAACAACACTTCCTTATCTATTTCTCTACACCAGTCACACACATCACAATGATAAAACAAGAGCTACCAAACAAGAGGCAGTCCTACCCTGTCAGAAAATTTCAATTCAACGTGTATCAGTTTTCATGCAGAGCTCCTTTGTATGTCTCTACCTGTTTACTTTGCTACCCAGGAATTTTTTTTTGTCTCCAGTTACTTTGGTGTAATTTCAACCAAGATCAGAATCGATGATGACGCCAAAATTCAGCGCAAGGGAGGACAAACACAGGGGGGGACAAAACCAGACTACAAAGTATCAGAAGAAAATAAAACAGCATGGCTATGGACAATAAGGGGAGACTTGGAACTGATTAGGTCTGGTTAAAAATTTTCCATGGAAACTGGTTTATGACAGGACTTAGGTTTTCAACTCAATGTGTTTTTATTTTATTTTTTTTGTGAAAAGCGACTGCTTTCTTGGAAAATTTCAACTTATCCCACACTGAAAATTTTGGTTTCTTGACAGAAACTTTAAAAAAAGGTCAGATTTTGATTTTATTGTCAAAAAGACAAAAAAAATGTCATAGCAAATTTCCACGGAGATGGAAAAACTCACACAGTTTCTGACCATCTCTAGGACTAATAAACATGGATTCCTACATCATAGAAGAGAAATAAGCATCACAGATGCACAATAAGTGTGTTGGTGTATGTGTAGTGAGGGGCAGAAATGTAATCATTCCACTCATCCTTCACATTAAAGCATATGTATTTTCATTTTGTCTCATTTATGGAGATCTAATAACACTTTAACAAGGTCTCTAGTTGCCACAGGGAAGGTGTGCATTTAGGATTGGGACAGCAAGTGATCCATGAGAAGACCTAGTTAACCTTAAAAATGGTGTATTATTATGTACAAGTTTGAGAATCATTCCTTGGTTATAGAATCATAGAACTATAGAGTTAAGGGACTGCAACGGTCATTTAGACCGTGCCAAGATGCAGGATTTGTTGTGTCTAAATCATTCAAGACAGATGGCTATCCAGCCTCCTTTTGAAAATCTCTAGTGAAGGAGCTTCCACAACCTCCCAAATCAGTCTGTTCCATTGTTCTTCTCTTCTTACAGTTAGGTATTTTTTTCCTGAGTTTTATTCTAAATCTGCTGTGCTGTAGTTTGAACCCATTCCCTCTTGTCCTGCCCTCTGTGGCAAGAGAGAACAATTTTTCCTCTCTTTTTTTTTATGGCAGCCTTACAAGTATTTGACAACCATTGTCATGTCCCACCTAATCTCCTCTTTTCCAAACTAAATATACCCAGTTCTTTCAGTCTTTGCTCATATGGCCTGCATTCCCAATCCCTTTGATCATCTTTTTTGCTCGCTTCTTTACATCCTTTCTATACAATGGTGACCAAAATTGGACACAGTACTCCACCTGAGGCCTAACCAGCACCGCGTAGAGTGGTACTATCACCTCTCATGCTAGACCTCTGTTAATGCAACCTAAAAATGCATTTGCTTATTTTGTAACAGCATCACACTATTGACTCATGTTGAGGTTGTGATCCACCACAACTCCCACATCCTTCTCAGCAATGCTGCTGCCAAGCCAGTTATTCCCCATTCTATATTTGTACATTTGGTTTTTCCTCCCTAAGCGTAGCACCTTACATTTGTCTGTGTTGAATTTCATTTTGTTGTCTACAGCTGAGTTCTCCAATTTATCAAGATCCCTTTGAATTTTAGCTCTATCCTCCAATGTGTTGGCAACCTCTCTGCCCCCGCTCACCCTCCTTCCCCCGGCTTTGTGTCATCTGCAAATCTGAGCAGTATGCTCTTTATTCCTACATCCTGGTCATTAATAAAGATATTAAACAACACTGGGCCAGAACAGATCTGTGTGGAACCCCACTTGAAACCTCCCTCCAATCTGACACCATTCCATTAATAATTACTCTTTGTTTGCGGTTGTTTAACCAATTATGTATCCACTTAATGGTAGTTCCGCCGAGCCCGCTTTTCTCTGGCGTACTTTTCAGAATGTCATGTGGGACTATGTCAAAAGCCTTGCTGAAGTCCAGGCATATTATGTCCAGTGCATTCTCCCTACCCACCAAACCAATTTTCCTGTCAAAGAAGGAAATCAAGCTGGTTTGGCATGATTTGTTCTTAGTAAATACGTGCTGGCTGCTAGTAATTCTCTTCATCTTCCAGGTTGTCGTAAATTGAATGTTTTATAAATTGCTCTAGTAGCTTTGCACATATCAACATCAGGCTGACTGGTCTATAGTTCGCCAGCTCCTGCTTTCTCCCCTTTTTAAAAATGGGCACTATGTTAGCCCTTCTCCAGTCTTCTGGGATATCTCCTGTCATCCATGAGTTTGCAAATATTATTGCCAGTGGGTTTGAGATTTCTTCAGCTAATTCCTTCAACACCCTGGGGTTTATAACATCAGGCCCCAATGACTTCAATTCATTCAAATTGGTCAGAACATCTCTGACATGTTTTTTACTTATCCTGAGTTACATCCCTTCCCCTTTATTGTCTATGGTAACTTTGCTAGTCATCCAGTTGCATGTTATTTTTTGTGAGATGACTGAAGCAAAGTAGTAACTGCTGTAACTCGTTCTTTGCCTTGGCTTTCCTGATTTTGTCCCTACACACTCATGCTATTCCCATGTATACTTCCTTGGTGACATGCCCCTCCTTCCATTTCCTGTATGTATCCCTTTGGGTTTTTTAAGATAACTAAAAAGCTCCTTGTGCAGCCACATTGGCCTCCTGTGGCTCTTCTTATCTTTCCTCTGAATTGAAATAGCTTGATGTTGAGCCTCGAGTATTACATATTTTAGGAACTGCCAGTCCCCTTTGACTCCTTTTATTCCTAATTGGTCTTTCCTTGGGATCTTGCCTATTATTTCTGTCAGTTGGTTGAAATCTGCCTTTCTGAAGTCCAGAGTCCTTGTTTCGTTGTTCTCGTGTCCTCCTTTCTTTAGGATCTTGAATTCTATTAGATCATGATCACTTCCTCCATATTTCTTGACCACCTTAGCATTTGCAACTAATTCATCCCTGTTGGTCAAAACCAGATCCAAAATGGATGACCTCCTAGTTGTTTCCTTATCTTTCTGGATCAGAAAGTTGCCACCTACACATGCTAGGAACTTGCAGGACATATTATGCTTTGTTGAAATAGTCTTCCAGCAGATATCAGGGAAGTTAAAACCCCCCATTAATATTAGCTAGTGTGTTAGTTAATCTTGTTACCTGCTTGGAGAATGCCTCATCCACCTCCTTTCCCTGATTTGATGATCTATAATAGACCGCCACCCTAACATTGCTACTATTCTTTTCCCTTTTTAGCCTCACCCAGAGACTCTCAGGAGATCTGCCACTCACTTCCTCTTGAACCTTGGAGCAAGAGTATACATTCTTGATGTACAGCGCAACACCTCCTCCTTTTTTCCCATATTTATCCTTCCAGAACAAGCTATAGCCCTAATGTTGGTACTCCAACCATGGGCATTGTCCCACCAAGTCTCAGTAAAGCCAATTAAGTCATAATTTTCTTCATATACAATGACTTCTAGTTCATCCTGCTTGTTCCCCATACTCTTTGCATCGGTATACAAACACTGAAGATATTTAGCAGGCTGCCCTGTTGCTTTTCTTCTTGCCTCTTTAATGCAGTCATAGTTTCTAGTCCCTTCTTCAGGATTTAGCCCCTTTTCCTTGTTTTCATTACATGAGCCTAGATGCATTCAGTTACACTTCTAGCCTTCTATGGCTAGATGTGTAACTCTGGGCTAGATTGTAACCCTTCAATAAAGCCTGAATAATGGACAATGTACTGATGACTGTTTATTAAAAAGATATAACTGTGACCTGTATGAAAACTGAACAAATGTGATATGAAAGTCATTAGAAAAAAATAATGAGGACCTCGAGGAAACCTTAAAGACTAACAGATTTATTTGAGCATAAGCTTCTGTGGGTAAAAAAAACCCACTTCTTCAGATGTATTGAGTGAAAATTACAGATACAAGCATAAATATATATTGGCACATGAAGAGAAGGGAGTTACCTTACAAGTGGAGAACTAATGTTGAAGGCCAATTTAGTCAGCGTGGATGTAGTCCACTTCCAATAATTGATGAGGAGGTATCAATACCAAGAGAGAGGAAATTGCTTTTGTAGTGAGCCAGCCACTCCCAGTCCCTGTTCAAGCCCAAATTGATGGTGTTGAGTTTGCAAATGAATTGTAGCTCAGCAGTTTCTCTTTGAAGTCTGTTTTTGAAGGTTTTTTTGTTGAAGTATGGCTACTTTTAAATCTGTTTTTGAGTGTCTAGGGAGACTGAAGTGTTCTCCTACTGGCTTTTGTACATTACCATTCCTGATCTCTGATTTGTGTCCATTTATCCTTTTACGTAGAGACTGCCCGGTTTGGCCAATGTACATGGCAGAAGAGCATTGCTGGCATATGATGGCATACATCACATAGGTAGATGCGCAAATGAATGAGTCTCTGATGGTGTGGCTGGTGTGGTTGGGTCCTATGAGGGTGTCGCTAGAATAATTATGGGGACAGAGAAAGCAACGGGGTTTGTTACAGGGATTGGTTCCTAGGTTAGTGTTTCTGTGGTGTGGTGTGTAGTTGCTGGTGAGTATTTGCTTCAGGTTGGGGGTTTGTCTGTAAGTGAGGATTGGCCTGCCTCCCAAGGCTTGTGAGGATTGTTTTCTGGAATAGGTTGTAAATCATTGATGATGCGCTGGAGAGGTTTTAGCTGAGGGCTGTACATGATGGCCAGTGGTGTTCTGTTATTTTCTTTGTTGGGCCTGTCTTGTAGTAGGTGACTTCTGGGTACCCTTCAGACTCTGTCAATCTGTTTCTTCATTTCCCCAGGTGGGTATTGTAGTTTTAAGAATGCTTGATAGAGATCTTGTAGGTGTTTGTCTCTGTTTGAGGGATTGGAGCAAATGTGGTTGTATCTTAGGGTTTGGCTGTAGACAATGGATCGTGTGATGTGTCCTGGATGGAAGCTGGAGGCATGTACATAAGTATAGTGGTCAGTAGGTTTCTGGTATAAGGTGGTGTTTATGTGAGCATCACTTATTAGCATTGTAGTGTCCAGGAAGTGGATCTCTTGTGTGGACTGGTCCAGGCTGAGGTTGCTGGTGGGGTGGAAATTGTTGAAATCCTGGTGGAATTCTTCAAGGGCCTCCTTTCCATGGGTCCATATGATGAAGATGTCATCAATGTAGCGCAAGTAGAGGAGGGGCGCTAGGGGACAAGAGCTAAGGAAGCATTGTTCTAAGTCAGCCATAAAAATGTTGGCATACTGTGGTGCCATAGGGGTACCCATAGCAGTGCTGCTATAGGTATAGGTTGTCCCCAAATCTGAAATGGTTGTGGGTGAGGACAAAATCACAAAGCTCAACCACCAGGTGTGCCGTGGCTACATCAGGGATACTGTTCCTGACAGCTTGAAGTCCATCCTCATGTGGAATATTGGTGTAAAGGGCTTCTACATCCATGGTAGCCAGGATGGTGTTTTCAGGAAGATCATCAATGCACTTTAGTTTCCTCAGGAAGTCAGTGGTAGCTAGGAGTGCTGGTAGCCTAGGGTCTGAGGAGAGAGTCCAAATAGCCAGATAATCCTGCTATAAGAGTGCCAATGCCTGAGATGATGGGGAATCCAGGGTTTCCAGGTTTATGGATCTTGGTAGCAGATAGAATACCCCTGGTTGGGGCTCTAGGGGTGTGTCTTTGTAGATTTGTTCCCATGCTGTAGTTTCTTGCTGTAGGGAGTTTCTTGAGCATGATAGTGTAGTTTCTTTTGGTACTCCTCAGTGGGATCAGAGGATAGTGGCCTGTAGAATGTGGTGTTGGAGAGTTGTCTGGCATACTCCTGTTCATAATCTGACCTGTTCATGATGATACCTCCTCATCAATTATTGGGAGTGGACTACATCCACCCTGACTAAATTGGCCTTCAACATTAGTTCTCCACTTGTAAAGTAACTCCCTTCTCTTCATGTGCCAACATATATTTATGCCTATATCTGTAATTTTCACTCCATGCATCTGAAAAAGTGGGTTTTTTACCCACGAAAGCTTATGCCCAAATAAATCCGTTAGTCTTTAAGGTGCCACCGGACTCCTCATTGTTTTTATGGATACAGACTTACACGGCTACTCCTCTGATACTTAGAAAAAAATATATATGGAAAATCATTTTTACAGTCAACTTTCCAACTATAACCAAATTTCTAATGCTGGGTTTTTTTCTATAGAGTACATGCCAGAATCTGCTATGTAAGCTTAGTTATCTAACAATATGCAGACTTACTTTATGAGTCTGAAGTAGCAGGGTATCTTAAGCCTAAGTAGAGAAAAAATAAGTACGCTGGCATTCTCTGGATCAAGTAATTTTAACTGTCAAAATCCATTAGTAAAGGTATTCAAGGTCTCTGTAGTTCTCCTGTCTTATCTTTTCCCAAATATGTACAAGTGTAGTGGAGATACTAAGCAGCTTAATTCCTTCTTAATACAAACTTCCTCTTTATAAGGCAGCTTCAGCACCTGTCTTATCAGCTGATAAATTGTGTCCTTCACTCTGTTAATTACAAACATCCCTTTTAGAACTGAAGGCCATCACTGGAGCTGAACTTCTGTTGAGAACAAAACCATTTTGTAAAGGTCCTTATCTCCACAGGCTTTGCCACTTAACACTAAACAAAAAGAACAATGAATTCTAAACAAACTCTCTACCAGAATCTTTTATTGGCTTGCTATTAATAAGTTAGATAAACCACTCTCCTGTGACCACACTGACTTATTGTTATTGTGGGGTCTTCCAAATTGTGCAGGCTCGCTCTCTGTCCCCCATGCCCCCATCCCCACTTCCCCACACACTCCACTCCACTCTTTCAGATTTAGTACTGGGCCAAAAGCATTCTGGGGCCATCCTTTTATTAATATTTTCTTCCTGCAGCAAAATGGTACAGCCATGCACAAGGAAAGTGTGGCTACGTGAGCTTACCACTTCTCAGTCTCCTGGAACATAATAGCACATTATCCCAAATGAAGGATACACTCAAATACCTAGAGAGGAAGAGTTCTGATGCCAGGTTCATTGATTTTTAAACTTTTTATAGAGAAGTTTTAGCAGGTTTAGAAATCTTTGCCCTGTAAAGATCAGAGACAACACAATAATCAGTAAAACAGTTCCATGATTCAGCACCTCAGAAAGAAAGAAATTTCAGTGATTATTTGTGAGAGAAAACCAGCAACCAGAGAATGCCTAAGGAAGCCAACATGACGTCAATAGGTAGGGATAAGATACAGTAAATTTGGTTCTAAAATGAGGACCCATCCCTCACAATGGTCTAGCACTTTCAAGACTAGATTTTGAAATAAATATTTTGAATGTGGAATAGACTTTATATCTTATCCTGTGCAACTCAAGCTTGATTTTTTTTATGCACCAGAGACTTATTGAACACAAAACCCTAATGCAGTTTGTTCTATCGGCACTCACAATCATGATGTACATGAACTTCACATTGAATAATCCCTAGTATCCTGTAATTCAGACTGATTACTTCATTGACTTCTCTTGCCAATTAACTCTCTTCCTTGTTCTTTGCCTGAATTTAACCATAATCCAAAGCCACCACTGGGTAATTAAAAATGTATTCATAATTAGCCAAATAGGTCAATAACAAATAAAGTTATGGCTCATTCAGTCTTCAAACCCTGAAAAGAACAGTGTTTATTTTTGGCGTGAGGCTGTAGTTTGCTTAAAATCTAACATGTGGTGCAGCCACTGATCTACTTCTTGTAGCCAAGATCTAGAAAATCCTGCAGCAGAGGATTTTGAATAACGTCAGGAAAGAAAATAATTATGAAATTAACAGGGAGCAGTTTCAACTCCTGCCATAGCATTACAAAGAGAAGTCAAAATTATGAATGCCCATTGCAAAAAGTCTCAGTTTCTGCCATCCTAACATTTCCAGGAACTGGAATATTCTCATTGGATAAAATCCTCAGCAGGTGTAAATTGGCATAACTCCATTGAGGTCAATAAATCTACACCAGTGTACAACAGCTGAGATTCTGACCTGCTATTTTTAGGTCTTCAATTTGTGTTTGTTTCCTGTAGCCCTGAATCATATTTTTCAAACTTCCTTATAGCCAATGTTCAATAACCTGTATTGAAACCAACAATATCAAATGGCTGACAGGCCTATGCTGTGTCCCAAGAAAAATTAGGAAATCAGCAAGTTGGATCAGATTCCCAGATTGGTATAAATCTACAGAGCTCCAGTTGAGGATCTAGCCCAATATATGGATCCAGCTAGGCCATTTTTATGGCATTTTACAGTACAGAATGCTTACCTTTCCAGTAATTAATATAGTGAAAACTCCCAAGCCAGCAATAATTAATTCTAAAATTACAAAAGAAGAACTGAAAATAACTTGCCACTAAAAGCTGTGGGCTGGCTGGATCTGCCTGTAGAAAGTTTCATACTTGTCTTTCTGTTGTTGCAAAAAACATGTGTGGCAGCCTGCATGACATAAGGTAGCAAACTCAGTCCAGCTCCCAATGGACAAGTTGCCATAGCAGAAAAGAGATAATGCCACCTCCGCAATTGGCACCTTTGACATCTCAGCAGAGATGCCAAGATGGAATGTACCAATGGGATTGATGATTACTGTGGTCGACTTCACATCCAGTTTGAGCATATTAATGGAGTGGTGTGAGGGAAATTATTAATGCCAATGCCCATGTTACACTGAGGAGCTCAGTCTCCAGGGCTGCTAGGCTGACACCTCTCACCAGAGCTAAACTTCCCCCAGGGCTAAATTCAGCAACAAGTAGTAGTATGTACATACAGTACATTAATTATGGAAAACTGCTCCAAAATGGTAAACCAAGCTGAAAAATAAATCACAGCACACTCCTCCGCTTCAGCTGGAAAGCCGTTCAGGGAAAGAAATGGTAAAATAATATTTTAAAGCTAGTTCTACCATGAAACAAAAACTGACAGATCTGATACGATACACTGAGGGGACACAAACACAGTGAGTGCTGTTTCTTTGAAAAGTGAGGAAAATCTACAGTAGTTCTCAGCCTCTGAGTTGTGAATCTTGAAGGTATCACCCGCAGCTTCATGATCTGATTCCCATTCCCTAGCCCCAGTTCTTTTACTCAATTCTTGCACTAGACGCAAAAACAGTGTGAGGAAAGTGACTCTAAACCACCTTTGCTTTGCACTGCTAGTATTCTGGGATAGCTAGTGGCATGCCTGATCCGCAGTGCAAATTCTTTCCCTGACCCACCACATCCCTCTACTGACTCATTCCCCACACCCACATTGCAATTGTCACGTCTACTCCAGGGGCTGCAAGCAGGGTTGGTGTAGAACCCTAATGCTAGGTCTACAGTGGCTGGGAAAGCTTCTTGTCCAGCAGGTATTTGCAGTGGGCTGATTCCAAGTTCTTAAAGGTCCCAGAGCAACATAAAGAGACCTAGAGTAACTGAAACAGGCCATTGTCTTTGGCCTTCCACAGAGGTAGATTTACTCAGACATTTGTCCTCAGACACCAAGAGTAACTCATTCACCATTGTCCAAATTCCCATAGTACCGCTTTAGAATCATGGTGGGAGCAGGGAGCCATTATTCTGGGACTCCACTGAAGTCCAGCTGTGAGTGGCTCAATTTGAGTACATGGTACTAAAATGGTAATAAACCTCTATTCTGCATGATTTTGGCAGCTCAGCTTAACTCACAGAATTTTACTATCACATTTGATGGTTTGAAATGTCACAGGCGATCATTTGAGAGGATAAGTCTAGCATCCTCTTCTATAGCCCTGATATGGCAGTTTGTAGTGGCTTTTCCTATTTCCTGTGCAGTTGTCTCCCATGAGGGCAGGGGCTAAAGTGTCTGTGAAAGGTAAAACTGATAAAGTTATAGCATTTTAAAAAGGCACCAATGAGGAATTTTCTCAAAGCCTTGGTAACTGCAGGGAACCATGACATATAAGATTTGAATTTAGATCTTGGGAAAGTGTAACTTACTTCCACCAGAGATAACGTCTCTTAATCTTTGAAACGAACAACAAGAATAATATCCTTCTTTACAACCAATATAAAGGCACAGCACAGCACTGCATGATCTTTCTTTTTTCTTTCTTCCTAAACTGTCCACTGATGATACAGCAAACAGTGTGGATACAATTAGTTAATAATTTATTAAACCTTCAGAAAGTCTGGAAACCTCCTGCTAATAACCTTCTGATCTCAAGTTTTTGGTAAGAGAGGCATCCCACCAGCTACCCTGCTTCTCACCACTGTAACTCAAAGAGATTTACTACCTGTGCTCACTTGGAGGAAACTCCAGTTTCACACAGAAATTGACAGCAAATCAATATAATCTGCATTACAATCCATGATTTTATGGAAGTGACAGGATACTTTTTAATGATCTCCCACTGCGTATAGCTTTTATGTTTCATTGCTGAAATGTTATTTCAGGGCCAGTTATTTCTCCCCGAGAAAGTTGCTTTTGTTTCTGCCAGCTCAAGCTCTACCACCTTAGCACTGGCTGGCTTACTTGACATTTTCACCCAGCTCTGCCTTCTCCACATAGGCGAAGGTCTGTGAGGAGACAGGCAGCGGAACTTGTTTTAAGGGATGCCATTTAGGGTAAACAAGCCTCCCTGAAAAAATGGAAGATCTTTAGAAATAGACTGAGGACCGCAAAGACCAAGACCAATAGAGACTGCACTGATTAATACAAGTTTAATTTGCAGCATTTCTGAGGCTTCCACAGAACACTAGAGTGTAAGGGTGCAGCTAAAATGAGATACAATCTGCTACAGGTTAAAAATAATGTATTAAAAGAAAGTTACTTAGTCCAAACCTCTTTCCTGGTGGGAAATCAAAATACTTTTTCCAGTAAGAGGTAACAGGGAAATAAATGCACAGCATATTGACCAGAATTAAAGGGAGTATCCTCTTTCATTTCTTACAAAAATGTATCCATAATTTTCCACTAGAATATTATTAATAGCAGACCATGTGTACGGCTCCTTTGCAGTAAATACATCACCTTTGATAACACACAATCCTTAACTGCTGTATAGTACTTATGTTGATGACATAAGCACCAACGGAGGCAGACAAATGAACAGTTTAACAGAACAAGACAAAAACAGTACAACTGCATAACAAGTAACTTGGACCCTCTGGCTTATTTTTATAATTATTTCTAAACTCAAGGATTAGGGAAATAGTTATTTTAGAGAGGACTTTAGAAAAAGAAAATATTTATTGTGCAGGCACTTGGAAATCAATCATAACTATAATGCCAAGTTCTTAGCCAGCACTTCTAATCCATACAGCTCAAAGCATTTTACAAATAAGGATAAGTATCAATACCCACATATTAAAGATGCAGAAACTGAGCTCCAGAGAAGTAAAATGACTTGCCTGAGATCATCAAGCAGGCCAGTGGTACAGTTGGGACTAGAACCCAGGTCTCTTGAGTCTCAGTTCTGTGCCCTATTGACACTGCTTCTAAGAGAGAACTAGGGGCAATAGTGGAAATCAAATTAGATATGAGTTAGTAACACCGTACAGAGAGGAAGAAGGAGAGATAGGAGGAACCAGAATGATTTTGGGCTACCTAATAAAACATTACGTGATCCATGATCCAAAGATTTCTTTCTCTACAGATGTTGATAAATCCAGAATACTGTTTTCAGTTCTGGCATACCGTATATACTCATTCATAAGCTGAATATTTTTGGTAAAAAAGTGACTCATCAAAGAGCGGGGGTCAGCTTATAAATGGGTCTACACCAAAATTTAATGATGTAAAACTCTATGAATTGAATATCTAATTGAATTGAATATCTAATACCGGGATCGGCAACCTTTGGCACGCGGCCCGCCAAGGTAAAGACCCTTACTTGCCACGTCCGCAGGTTTGGCTGATCGCGGCTCCCACTGGCCGCGATTTGTGACTCCAGGCCAATGGGGGCAGCGGGAAGCGGTGCGGGCTGAGGGATATGCTGGCCGCTGCTTCCTGCCGCCCCCATTGGCCTGGAGCGGTGAACAGCGGCCAGTGAGAGCCGCGATCGTCCGAACCTGCGGACACGGCAAGTAAACAAACCAGCCCGGCCCACCAGAGTGCTTACCCTGGCGGGCAGTGTGCCAAAAGTTGCCGATCCCTGATCTAATACATTGTAGTTTTGTTTACCTGGAGCGTCCGCAGGCATGGAGCCCCTCAGCTCCCTGTGGCCGCGGTTTGGCGTTCCCATCCAATGGCAGCTGCGGGTAGTGACAAACTGCAACCACAGGGAGCTGAGGGGCTCCATGCCTGCAGACACTCCAAGTAAACAAAACATCCTGACTCGCCAGCGGCTTACCCTGACGGGCCGGGAGCCAAAGTTTTCCAACCCCTGAAATATAGGGTTGGCTTATGAAAGGGTCATACAGTTTTTGCTATTTTTACCTATCCATTTTGGGGGGGTCGGCTTATAAACGAACGGACTAATGAATGAGTATATATGGTATATTTTGGGTAGAGAATACTGCAATATATTAATAAGAATAAAGAGGAAAAAAACAGACAGTACATAAGAGGTTGAAGAGAAGATTAAAATAACTAAATATATATACTTCAAGGTACACAACTAAGGGTAGTATGAAACCACCTCAGTGGGTATTGTGTGAGCTTGTCTGAGGACAAATTTGTTCCCCAGAGGGAGGATGACTATATAGGGTAGTATCAGGGTATTTAAATAGGAACACTGTGATGAAATTACACAAAGAAAAAGATCAGATATAAAAAATCTTAGTAATAACTATTACACTATGGAATAGCCTCAGGCAGAAGTTTTCTATCTGTGGTCTGTGGACCACTTTCTGGTGGTCCATGAAGAACTGGTTGGTCACATGGTGCTGATTTTCCTTCTTACTTCTTGATACCAAATGACATTAAAAGACAGCAACAATGCATAAATTGCCTAATATTACTGTTCCATGTAAGCAATTGTTCCAGTTGCCCAATGCTGCTGTATGACTATGAATGGGATGGAAGATGATCCATTTGCAAAGTAATAAAGAGAAAGGGAGCTGGCCTCCATCTATCCTTTAGGTTATTATATTGATGCCTACAACCATCGTATCTGAAAAATGAGACAATAGAAAAGAAAAGGTTCAACCCTCTCCCCCCCCGCCGCGAAAAGTTGGAGAATCCCTGGCCTACAGGAAATGACTGAAGACCCATTGCATTGAAGACCCTCTAAAACTTCACAAATCAGCTGAAAATGTGTTGTAGGAAACAATCCTACACTGACAGAGGGTTGGAATAGAGGGATGGACTTGGTGACTGAATAGTATCCTTTCCCGTCTCTAATTTCCATGATTGTATGAGAACTCATTTTGGAATTAAATGGAGAAACCTGTGCATAGCCCTGTGGAAAATAGCATGAGTAGTTTTTCCAGTCCTATTATTTTAATGGCCATGCTTATTTTAGTACTATTTTCCAGCTGGCTGACCACAAAGATAAACAGATCAGGAAAGCACTCATCTCTCTGAATTTCTGCTTCCCTCCCTTTCACAAGCAAATCATTTAGCCATTCTTGATTCTACAAAGGGTACTAATGGAAAGCCATTTTTGGTGAAACAAATGATTAAGGCTAATGGATTCCTAATGTGTGTTATGAGCAAAATTATATCAGAGTCAACCCCTTAATTTCACATGACATTGTTAAAACAGGTGAAAGCCGAAATTGAGAGAAAAATTAACATTGGAGATTGATTTCTGTGCATACATCTGTGTGAAGTTATTACCTTTCTGTATGATCACCAAAAGGTAGAGAAATTCACAGCCCACAAAAATAAAGTCAATCAGTCACACTGGGCACTGCAAAAAAGCTGCTTCTGCTATATCTTTTATATATTATTACAGAAGGGTTCCCATTTAAAAGAGTGTATTTACCAACAGTTACCATGCAACACTATCCAAAACACTACTTATTATTCTAGGCTAAGTGTCAGGAAACTTAGAAACAACGTCAGGTTCTAGGAATCTGCATTAAGATACAGGGCTATTCTGCTGACTCAGCTTGGTAGGCAGAACAGATGAGTCCTACTAGCACCAGTTCTGTAGGATGAAAGCTGGAGAATCTCTAGGGTATAAAATAAAATATCTCACAGAGAAAACACCAAGAGACAGCCAGTTCAGTAAGATTCTCAGACTAAGGATTTAGGTGATTAGACTACACGAAAACCAAAAGCAAGGAAGTGAATTTAGGGAAAACATCCCATTACACAGTGTGAATGTTCTGTATTCAGACTGGTGTGTGGACTCTGCCCATTCAGAAATGTTATGGTAATTATAGGCAAAAGGTTGGCTTTTTAATTAGTGACTAAAATGTTTCGGATTAGAGGATGATAACTCTACCGATGGGCTCTAGAGAGAGTGACTATCAGACTCTTTTTTAAAAATATCTACCTTTCTGTTACTAAAAAAATATAGCTATTATAAAATAGTCTTTCTGTAAAAAGCACATAAATGTTTTATGCTCTTGAGTTTCATTTGCCCATTTTACAGCATCAATTAACCAATATACCTAATCCAGGTGCTGCATTAATATCACTAACATTGCAGAAAAAGCAAACCAAACAAAAAAGCCTTGGTATGTACAGGCTTCACAGAGAAAATGTAATGCTTAAATGTGCAGTAAGTGTCTTACAAAAGATTTTTTGCAGGAACATTTAGCAAATATAGTGAAGCATGCTAAAGCTGAGATTTTCTAAGGGTATGTCTACACTGCAATTATAAACCTGTGTCTGGCTCATACCATCTGTCTCGGGCTCCCGGGGCTTGGGCTAAGGGACTGTTTAATTGTGGTGTAGACATTTGGTCTCATACTGTCGCCCAAGCTCTGGGACCCTCACACCTTGCAGGGTTCTAGAGTCCAGCACGAGTCCGAACATCAACACCACAATTAAACATCCCTTAGCCCGAGTCCCATGAGTCGAGTCAGCTGGTATGGGCCAGCTATGGGATTTTAACTGCAGTGTTGACAAACTCTAAGAGGCCTACCAGAGTTGGATGCACAATTCCTAATGAAATTCCCTGGGAATCCCAATGGGAATTGGCTATCCCTTAACTCCCTTTGAAAACACATTTTAATTGTCTGCAAGCCAGAAAAAAAAGTTGATGGATGTTTTCCGTCTATCCAATGGCATGCCTTTAAAAATTTATACGTTACATACTGTAAGTAATATGGAATCTAATGAAAGTATTCTTGGAAGGAGTTTGACATTAACATAAATCTCAGATGGGGCTACTATAAGGTGGGTGCATAACTGGCTGGATAACCGTACTCAGAGAGTTGTTATTAATGGTTCCCAATCCTGCTGGAAAGGCGTAACGAGTGGGGTTCCGCAGGGGTCTGTTTTGGGACCGGCTCTGTTCAATATCTTCATCAACGACTTAGATATTGGCATAGAAAGTACGCTTATTAAGTTTGCGGATGATACCAAACTGGGAGGGATTGCAACTACTTTGGAGGACAGGGTCATAATTCAAAATGATCTGGACAAATTGGAGAAATGGGCTGAGGTAAACAGGATGAAGTTTAACAAAGACAAATGCAAAGTGCTCCACTTAGGAAGGAAAAATCAATTTCACACATACAGAATGGGAAAAGACTGTCTAGGAAGGAGTACGGCAGAAAGGGATCTAGGGGTTATAGTGGACCACAAGCTAAATATGAGTCAACAGTGTGATGCTGTTGCAAAAAAAGCAAACATGATTCTGGGATGCATTAACAGGTGTGTTGTGAGCAAGACACGAGAAGTCATTCTTCCGCTCTACTCTGCTCTGGTTAGGCCTCAGCTGGAGTATTGTGTCCAGTTCTGGGCGCCGCATTTTAAAAAAGATGTGGAGAAATTGGAAAGGGTCCAAAGAAGAGCAACAAGAATGATTAAAGGTCTTGAGAACATGACCTATGAAGGAAGGCTGAAAGAACTGGGTTTGTTTAGTTTGGAAAAGAGAAGACTGAGAGGGGACATGATAGCAGTTTTCAGGTATCTAAAAGGGTCATAAGGAGGAGGGAGAGAACTTGTTCACCTTAGCCTCTAAGGATAGAACCAGAAACAATGGGTTTAAACTGCAGCAAGGGAGGTCTAGGTTGGACATTAGGAAAAAGTTCCTAACTGTCAGGGTGGTTAAACACTGGAACAAATTGCCTAGGGAGGTTGTGGAATCTCCGTCTCTGGAGATATTTAAGAGTAGGTTAGATAAATGTCTAAGGGATGGTCTAGACAGTATTTGGTCCTGCCATGCGGGCAGGGGACTGGACTCGATGACCTCTCGAGGTCCCTTCCAGTCCTATAATCTATGAAAAAAAATACATCTCTACCTTACCTCCCAACCCTATGCCTTGTTTAGTCAGTTGGATGAGAGCTATTTTTCACTGCAGATTTCCTATTTTTATTGTTTTGTGTCACAGATTTCATGTTACTTAGATGTAGTTTTTTGTATTTAATTTATTGAGCTTTCAAAAAAATCCATTATAGGCAATTACTTCAAGTCTGTGAAGAGGAAAGGAAATGTAGCCTTAATCAATAGAATTGCTTTTTTGTTTTCTTTATATGGATCATGGATTCAATTCTATCTTAGTCCCTTGTGTGGCACAAAAATAGCCCTGTGGGTGAAGGAGGAATTGCCTCTTAAAAAAAGGAGAACTCTCTGGCATGTGAAACATCTTGATGTCTATGCAGTAAAGCTTTACACAGCATTTCTTTAATCCATTTTACTTGGATGGGGATGGTTAACTGTATGCATAATTGTATCAAGTGTCATCTTTCTGATTGTCCTGATCTAGGTAAGATTTGAGGTTTTTCTAAACACCTTATTCTGGCTGCAGAACCTCACAGTAATTATCGTTATCACTTACTCTTTCAGCACTTTACAACTTCAATGCAATACCCAATGTTAACTAATGTTTATCCCCATGCCTCTTAATTGCAACTTGCCTCTAAATTGTGTTGCAGAGTTTTTGGCCCCCACCTGGTTTTGGTCCAAGTACAGTAAGTGTTTTTTTGAAAAAGGTAACAATTTGTGGAGAATTGTGTTTGTAAACTGTATCCAGATACTTGGTTGATGGGCAGCTTATACATATGTATAATAAGAGTTAGTAGCTATACCAAATGGGATTTTATGAAACTTTATTGAAATATTACATATATTATTTTTTAGCTTTGAGTTGACATTGCAGTTTAAAGTACCTTCTGCTATTGCTCACACACCAGTCCAATATTTTCTAATAATGTGTTTAAGTCTAAGTAAAATAAAACCTTTTAAATGACTTAACAGCAATTCAGCTACGTGTTGGCCTTGTTCACCATCCTGAAGTAGGCCGCTGGAACACATGATCCTGGCAAATCAGATGCAGATATGCACAGGATGACTGCAACTTGTGTTTGAAGTGCTTGAAATGTTAATTTTTATACAAAACCATGCTAGAGATTTCTGTTCTAGAGTAAGGTAGCCATAAATGAAAATAAATCTCTTCTAAAATGAGTACCAACCACTTGTTCATGAAACATTACCCTTTTCCTCAGAAAGTGCACTCATGTTACCAGTGAGGTCAATTTCTCTAAAGGACTGTGCTATCTACAGCCACTAGGGTATGCACTTAGGAAGGAACAATCAGCTTCACTCATACAAAATGGAAAATGACTGGCTAGGAAGGAGTACTGTGGAAAGGGATCTGGGGGTCATAATGGATCACAGTGAGTGAACAGTGTAACACTGTTGCAAAAAAGGGCAAACATCATTCTCAGATGTATTATCAGGAGTGTTGTAAGCAAGATACCAGAAGTAATTCTTCCACTCTACTCGGTGCTGATTGGGCCTCAACTGAAGTGTTGTTTTCAGTTCTGGGTGCCACATTTCAGGAAAGATGTGGACAAATTGGAGAAAGTCCAGAGCAACAAAAATGATTAAAGCTCTAGAAAATATGACCTATGAGGGAAGATTGAAAACATTAGGTTTGTTTAGTCTGGATAAGAGAAGACTGAGAGGGGACATGATAACAGTTTACAAGTACATAAAAAGTTGTTACAAGGAGGAGGGAGGGAAATTGTTCTAATTAACGACTGAGGATAGGACAATAAGCAACAGGCTTAAATTCCAGCAAGGGCTAAGCCAAGTTGGACATTAGGAAAAACTTACTGTCAAAGTAGTTAAGCACTGGAATAATTTGCCTAGGGAGGTTGTGGAATCTCCATCACTGGAATTTTTAAGAGCAGGTAAGACAAACACATGTCAGGGATGGTCTAGATAATACTTAGTCCTGCCATTAGTGAAGGGGACTGGACTAGATGTCCTCTCCAGGTCCCTTCCAGTCCTACAATTCTATGGCAGTAGAGACTTGAACCATACTATCCAGGATTATGGATTGTTCTGACAGTTTCCTGCCTTAATTTCCATCCCAGCAGAAGTGACTCAGAAATCACAAAGCCATTTTATATTGCTCAAGAACTTCTCTGAAATCTCATTCAAAGTGACTTAACTAGTGCTTCTGTTGGCTGTGAACTCTGCTATTAGTACAGATGAGGCTTAATGGAAAGTGTAGGATTATTACATTTTATTCCTTCTGTTTTAATTTAACCCCAGATTTAATGTGAGTGCCACAGACAATAATTTAGCTTTCAACCCAGTCCTGATCACACAGATGTAAAGTTGGCAAAGAGGGCAAAACTCCTCTCTGATTACTGACAGTTTGTTTAGACTGAAAGATTAAAACTGTGACCCTTTCTTCAACAGAAAATACCTAATGACTGGTGCAATAACCTCACTAAAAGCAGAATATTGTATTTCTGGACACGGCATGCTAATGTCTTTCAGATAGGATTGGTCAACTGAAGTCTATTAAAGAATGAGCTCAGGTCAGCTTAATGGCACCTTCCGGTTAAGTTTTATGGCACAGAAAGCAGTTTAAGTGTATTCACCTCTACCCCTAGGTAAATGTTTCCATGGTCAAACTCCAAAAGATGTGAAAGGGCCAAAGATCTTACAACTGAAAGGAGCAAAAACTTGTAAATTACAGAGAACAGTGAAAATTACAATCTGCCACTGGAATTAGGAGCTGTCTTGAGGTTTAGTGTTTTGCTTTTTTAATTGGCTTGGCCTGCAGAGTTTGATGTTTGATGTTAGAATGCCCAGATAAAACAGGGGATGGACTTCCTCACACATTTTATTTTTGTGAACTTTAGAGTGAAGAGAGGGCAAACACTCATCCCATCTTGGTTAGCCACCTGTTGTTGTGTTTTATAGTGACTACACAAGCAAACCCTCCTCAACAGGACCAGCAATATCCTTTCAGCAATGATCCTCATCTGTGCCAGCCTGAGCAGCAGGAATACAAGAGGCAGGACTCTGAGTGGCACTGCCATGTGCTACTAGCTATGTCATCAAACAACTAACTTACCCCTTTTCTTTCCTACACTTAAGGTGAAATTCACCTCATGTATCGGGCCAGGTCAAGGCCTATGCACTACATAAATCCCACTTGAGCCCTTTGAAAAAGGGAAAATAACCCACCCCACTTTATTGCCATAGAAAGCAGCTAAGCCCACTATGAAGTGATAACTGTTGGTAAATGCTCATCTTTTATAGTGACCATTACATTTTAGATAACCATCATATGGCTGCTTTGTCATTGTTTGGCCAAGTAGTACACAAAGGCAAGAGTCTCAGAAATTATAAATCAGTGTAGCTCCATTGACTTCAAGGGAGCTACACCTATTTACATCAGCTCAGAATCTTTAACTCTCTCTTCAGACATCAATTCCTCCAGCCCCTTAACCTTCTCTTAAAATTTGCTCTTCTCTGAATTATTTCCAGTATGTTGACAAATTTCCCCTTCTTAGGTGCCACAAACTGAACCTGGAATTCTGTATCTGGCCTCAGTGTTCTCTGTTTATGTATATCAAATTGCACTATGCTGCCAAAACAACAACAAAAAACAAAAAACAAAACAGCCCCAACCCTGGTTCTGGGAGCCCTTGGCAATCTTATAAAAATACACTGTTAAAATAAAGAATCTCCATCAATTCCTTCCCTATCACAACATTCCACATAGGGATGAGCTGTCATCTTCCTGGTCCATGGCATGACAACACTTCTACATACACAGCTCAAAAACACATTGCATTTCTCTTATCATTGAAATTGAATTGCAACCCCATAGCTTATTTCCTGTCCACCATCACCCTTAGGTATATTTTGGTCTTGCTGCTTTCTTTGGAGTGCCCTTCCACTGGATAGCTATTTCAGTTTATTCTTCTTCTTATTACCATTATTGCTTAGCTTTTCCCAGATTGATTCTCATTTCTTTTGCATATTGCTAACCTCGTTGTTTGTATTATTTTTCCCTCCTCGCTGATGTTCACAACACCTCCCAGTCTCATATAGTCTGAAAATGTAATTAACAAGCTGCTTACCCATTCTAGGTCATTAATAAAGATGCTGGCTCACACATTCTTACTGCCTAAGTTTCTGCTTGTTGCAGCAGAGAGGAAGGGCTGTCAGTGAGCCTATAAGGGTATGTCTACGCAGCATTTTGCAGCCCAGGTCTACATACTCAGGTTAGTGGGGCTCACACTAGTACTCACAAAACTAGCTGTAGAGACAGTGCTTTGAAGTTGCAGCTCAGCTGAAGCTCAGGGTCTGAAGCCCACCCCATTCCTCCTCCAGCCATGTTTCCAAGTGACAGTCTACAAACTATGCTCTTGTCACACTCTCAAAATACTCCCTACTCTGGGTGTGTGTTGGGAGTAGCATTGAAGGTCAGGTACATTGTGGGAATTCATAGCTGGCCCGATTCTGCTGCTTTCCAGCCCCTTTGTGCCAGAGAATGCATCAGAGAATCTGGACCATTAAATTAAAATTTGGGTTGACATGAATCCCTGTGGCAACCCACTGGCAACCCGCCTCCAGTGTTCTTTATGTAATCTGAGGCACACATTTTCCAGTCTTGATGATGCTCACGTAGGTGGCCCATGTTTAAAAATAGCCATATTTGCAAATCTGACACTTCTTATTCCAGCTTCTGTACTCTGACAATTTCATTTCACAACAGCAATAACACATCGTACAACGCCTTATTCATCATTTTTTTTTCCAATGCAGCAAAACTTCGTTGTTAGTTCTGCAACTAATCAAGAAACCTATCAATGCAAAACTGCCAGTTGAGGAGGATGTGATTGGGAGGCCAATATTTTAAAAATGTGTTTAAAAAATGATTCCATATTCTTAATCTCTGAAGATTCATATTATCAACTACACAGAGAAATGGTTAGGAAGGTTGGCCACAATTTGCTATTATCCACTTGGCTGTTGAGTTAATTCCCTTATCCTACGGCAAGTCCAGATTCTTTGATTTGTGATTAATAGGTGCAAGGAACCCAGTAAATAAGTAGATTTCCCCTGCTGAGAATTCCCCAAATTTAGGAAAACTATCAGGTGCTATAGAGCTGGCATTGCCAGCCCCTGTACCATCCCCCAGCCCAGTACCTGCATAGGGCATGGTCAGGAGCGACAGAGAATGTATTTGGGGGTGGCTGGAGCACACTGTGCTCCTGTAATTTTCAGAATTGCCAGGGATGGTGCAGCTGTACCGTGAGAATCATAGAGCCATAACTCGCTCCCTTTACTGAGGAGCTCTCAACTCCGGAGAATAGTCTGACTAAAGAGTCTTTGTGCAGGGAAGTCTGAAAGTCTAGGCATGAGGAAGGGAAGAAGACAGACTCCTCACCTGAACCTTTAGGCAGACTGCAAGAAAGCTCAGTCTCTTCTCCACAGCTATTACTCCAGCCCATTAGTTGGAATATTGTCTGCACCCAGGTTTTAGGCCGCTCAGTCTACGAACTGACTGGCCATATGCCCTTTCCTGGTCCATCCTCTAATCACAACTCTGCAGTATAAGTAGAACTGGAGAAACAGGGCTGGGTTTCAGGAGGGAACTAGTTTGGAATGGCCTCAGGGGCATAGGAATGCAAGAGGAGTCCAAACTGCGAACTGTCAAGACACTGGAGCCCACCATGTAACACTGACCACTAAGCATACAAATGTAGGGCTGGAAGGGATATTGGGAAGTCATCAAATCCAGCCTCCTGTGCTGTCACAGGACAAAAGTCAACCTAGACTTTCCCTGAGAAGTGTTTGCGCAACCTGTTCTTAAAAACCTCCAATGATGGGGATTCCACAACCTCCTTGTAAGCCTATTCCAGAGCTTAACTATCCTTATAATGAGAAAGTTTTTGTTAATATTCAACCTAAATCTCCCTTGCTGCAGATTAAGCCCATTACTTCTTGTCCTACCTTCAGTGCACAGAGAGAACAGTTGATCACTGTTCTCTTTATAAAAGCCCTTAACATATTTGAAGATATTATCAGGTCCCTGCTTAGTCTTCTTTTCTCAAGACTAAACATGCCCAGTTTTTTTAACCTTTCCTCATAGGTCAGGTTTTCTAAATCTTTTATCATTTCTGTTGCTCTCCTCTAGACACTCTTCAATTTGTCCATATATTTTCTAAAGTGTGGTGCTCAGAACTGGACACAGTACTCCAGCTGAGGCCTCACCAGTGCTGAGTAAAGTGCTGAGTAAAGTACAACAATTACTTCCCATGTTTAATGATATCACAACTGCATCACGTTATTGACTCCTATTCAATTTGTAATCCACTATAAACCCCAGATCCTTTTCAGCAGTACTACCACCTAACCAGTTATTCCCCATTTTGTAGTTGTGCATTTCATGTTTCCTTCCTAAGTGAAGTACTTTGCATTTGTCTTTATTGAATTTTATCTTGTTGAATTCAGACCAATTCTCCAATTTGTCAAGGCCATTTTGAATTCTAATTCTATTCTCCAAAGCACTTGCAACCCCTCCCAGCTTGGTGTCATCTGCAAATTTTGTAAGTATACTCTCCACTCCATTATCCAAGTCATTAATGAAAATATTGAATAGTACTTACTCAGGACTGACCCCTGGGGGATGCCACTAGATACACTCTCCTGGTTTGACAGCCAACCATTGATAACAACCCTTTGAGTATGGTCTTTCAACTAGTTGTGCATCCACCCTATAGTCATTTCATCTAGACCACATTTCCCTACTTTGCTTTGAGAATGTCATATGGAACTGTATCAAAAGCCTTACTAAAATCAAGATATAGAACATCTACTGCTCCCCCACATCCACGAGGCCAGTAACCCTGTCAAAGAAGGAAATTAGGTTGGTTTGGCATGATTTGTTCTTGACAAGTCCATGACAGCTATTCCTTATAATCATATTATCCTCCAAGGGTTTACAAATTGGTTGTTCAATCTTTTCTTCCAGTATCTTTCCAAGTCTCGAAGTTAGGATGACTTGTCTATAATTCCCCAGGTCCCTTTGCTTCTGTTTTTAAAGACAAGTACTATGTTTGGTCTTCTAGGAGCTCATCTGTCCTCCATAAGTTCTCAAAGATAATGGCTAACAGTTCCAAGATTGCTTCAGCTAGTTCCTTAAGTACCTTAGGGTGAATTTCATCAGGCTCCACCAACTTGAATACATCTAACTTGTCTAAATATTCCTTAGACTGTTTCCCTATTTTGGCTTGCATTCCTTCCTCCTGGTTGTTAATATTACTTGTGTTGAGTGTCTGGTCACCATTAGCCTTTTTAGTGAAGAGTGAAGCAAAACAGGGATTACATACCTCAGCTTTCTTGATGTCATCGGTTATTAGCTCTCCTTCCCCACTAAACAGAGGGCCTGCCTACACTTTCCTTCATCTTTCTCCTAATGTATTTAAAGAACTTCTTCCTATTGGTTTTTATGTCCCTTGCTAGGTGTAGCACATTTTGTGCTTTAGCCTTTCTGATCATACTTAATAATATCTAGTTTTTATATAGCTTAATAAATAATATAATATCATAAAGATCTCTTTCCAACAATTTTGTCTGCCTTTGCATCACTTATAGTTAATGAAACACCTTCTACAACTCATTGGTGGCTTTCTGTGGCTCATTACTATGATGTGTGAATTTCACTCTTGGTAAAAATTTTATCATCTTGCTACTGTACAAAGTAATTAATCTCTCTGTGCCAAAGGAATTTGCATGTTATGTTAAGCTTTTCTTTGCAAACTAGAGCTTTCTCATAATTTCTGTACTTTTCCATTCCATCAAATATTTTATTAGTATGTTTGTTTCAAAAGCTTTTTTACCTGTCATTATGTGCAGGCTGATACTGAGAAAATGCAAATTGTATGCCTAAAGGAATTCTATCCATTAATGGCAACATACTACAAAAAGGAATATTTTAAAACCAACAACTGCTTGAGGACTTTTAGGGCAATCTTACTGTAGATGATTTCATAGAGTCCCTAAACAGCAGTGTTCACACAGATTGACACAAATGACATCTGAAATGGAACTGTATCTCTTTTATTGGCTCTGTTTCCAAAAAAATGGGGGTGGGGATTAAATGAGTTGGTAGAGAGGAAGGGGTCTGATTTTATCCATATAGTTCAGTGAAGACTCAGGAACTGGAAATAAACAGCAGATTAGCAAAATGTTAGTTGCTAGGATAAAAGGTTTTACCTATAATTTCAACTGTAGTGTATTTTGGAAAGGCATTTTGAATTATGGTATTAAATACAGCTTTATGTTGAACATACAATGGTTTTCTTTCTTCGCCTATAAACCGTTACATTATTCATTACTAAAAAAAGAGCTGGACATGAGATTACAAAGATTTCTGAAGCTTGTGTTTAATAAATGATGCATTGGGAGAAGTCTCCTTCCATTGACTACAGTGGGCCCAAGTTTGGAGATCCTATGCTGGCAAAATTCTTATTATCTTCAATGGCACTGTGCACAGGCAATTTCCCTGCCCCGCTCCAAACACAGTGAACATATGTTATACTGTAGTGAGTAAAAAAAATTAACCTCTTCCTAGGATTTGGTTTTGTTCACATAAAGAACTCACGTCGAAACAACAAAAAATACAGCCCAATGCCTGTTACGTAGATCCAAGAGCTAAACCTTGCATATAGGGATACACACTGGTACTCATAGAGGCAGTGGATTAGCTACACGTCCACTGTCCCACAGCCTAGCAGCTTAGTGTAAAGGGCATATCCAGTCTCTTCTCAGACCCTCTTGGCAAAGTCTGGGTACTAGAGCTCTGAAAAGACACAACATTTAGTCTCAAGAGGTATGAAATTCCCCATTCATCTCAATGAGATATAGACCTTGAGGCTGAATTATGGTAATTTAAATATCAACATTATTAACTACTTCATTGCTGATCCCTTTTACAGAAGCAAGCATCTAGCTCCTCTGGGATGGCAGGCAGGGACTGAGTTCAGGGCCTGCCCTTTTATTCCCTCCCTATCTACTCCATGCATATTGTTATGAGCTGGGTGAAACCTTGTTATGGGTCAAGTTACCTCACTAAGATTGATGGATGTGCACTTATTAACATAAATGTAGGGATAAATTAGCCACTAGCCCTATGGAACACAAAAGGGAGTTGTGAACTCACCCAAAATTTTGGAGTGAGTGAGTGGAGCGCTTATGATGAGTGCTGTTTTGGGGGTTGGGGATGTCTGTATGAGAAACTGGGAACACACAAATCACAGAGAGGAGTATGAGGGAGGGGAGAGGAGAGAGAAGCAGAGGTGAAAATCAAGCAATAGCCAGTGAGCATAGGGTGTTCCTGGAAAAAGCTAGAGAGAGCACTTTTGGATCTGTTGGCTACAGGCTTTAGGATGCATGCTAAGAAACGGCTCCTTTTGTTCTTGGTACCTCCTGTGTTTGGAGAAGCAGGACTTTGTACACACCTGTAAATAAACAAGATTGCATCAAAGAAAATACCAGATTCCATCTATTTCTACTTCCAACTGGAACATCTCCAGGGCCCTGAATGCTGACTAGCCACTCAGGTCAGGAAAGGGCAACACTGCTGTAAGGGATGGGATCCAGTTTCCAAGGAGAGATATTATCAGCTGCTATACCAGTTGAACCAATATGGAACTAATAATGGAAGTGCTTGCAGAATTCAAGACTGGCTAGCAGGATCTAAAACAAGACTTAAAACAGGAGCTAGAGACTTGGCAAAAGAAATTAAGACAAAATCCTAAACAAGAACTGGAGCTTTCCCAGAAGGGGCTCAGAGATAATGTGAGGGCTGAGATGAGATCCCTGTTGGAGCAGCAACTACGAAGTACCCATACAGATTGGGAAACCCAGTTGCAATACACCCAGACTGGAATGGTAAAACAGACTGATGAGGGGACCAACAATCTGACTGTAAACCACAGAGACCCAGAGGGGAGAGGTTGGGCTGTCCCAACTCAAGTGATGCAAAAGCCCACTGGGAGACTTACTTGGCTCAATTCAGCATTATAGCTCAAATTAATGGCTGGCAGGATGAACAGAAAGGGGGTGTTACTGCAGTGAATTTGGATGGCCCACTTGTGATGGTGCTGAAGAACTTACCCCCAGGAAAGAGACTGAGTTATCCAGACCTGGTACAAATGTTTTGGATCTAGCAATCAATCTGAACTGGTCAAGGCACAGCTAAGAGCTAGAAGGAGATAGAATGAAGAAATGCCATCTGAAGTGGCAGAGACCTGTGGAGACATGTTCCTGCCATACCCAGATATCACCAAGGCCTTCCAGGATAGACTGGCAATGGACCAATTTATAGGTGTTTAGCTGACTTGAATTTGCAGTTCAAGATCAGCAGACGGAGGCCAAAGACAGTCAGAGGCTGTGAAACCTGCATCTTCCTTTGCAGCAATGCACCAGAAGAGGAAGCAGCCACTAGTAAGGAAGACGGCAGTTGATCACCACGAGTTCTATAAGTACAGCTCTGTGTCCAATATGTATAAGGGAAAAGAGGATTCTAATCTGGTTCATGAGCTTACTGATTAGAAAAACTGATAAAATTGGAAGGGAAATTGGCAAAAATGCTAAAATTAAAGCAAAGGAAACAGTTAAGTTAAATGCCGGTACTGCGACAAAATTGGCCACAGAAAGGAGAGTTAGTTTAATGCAGGCCAAGACAGCATCTCAGAAATGTCTAGTAAAAGCTCCACACCCAGTTCATGAAACAGGGGAACGTCAAGCTGAGGGGGCAAAGCTTGGTGGAGGTACAAGGATCAGCCCCACAGTTTTTGTTTACATCTGGGCAATTTAACAATAATAATGGGAGTTTGGCTATTGAGTTCATAATAGGATCTGTAAAAAGCACAGCAGCGATTAACACAGGCTCCAACATAATAGTTATTAGACCAGACAAAATAAAAAGGCTAGGGAATAGGGAATCCAAAACTAAACCACCTAACTGGTCTCAAATGGAGATAGTGATTGGGGCAAGGGCACCCATCCAAAAACTGGGAAAATTGGGCTTAAGGACTGGACCTCTGGAATTAGAACAAGAAGTCTGGGTGACTAAAATAGTGAAAGAGCTACTAATTGGCTTGGATTTCATTATGGCTAATAACCCTGTAATCAATGTCAAGAAAGTAAATGTCTTTACAAATTCAGTCTGTGGAAATTCCCTTTAAAGATAAGGCCAAGGTGAGACAAATGGTTTGTAGACAACTGGTTTGCAATGAACAAGTTGTCAGAAACCATTATAACTGCTACATGCTGTGGTACCTTTCCAGCAAGGGAAAGACGGGGAATTGTTGACACCTGTTTTGAGATCCAGGGTCTCGGGGGGCTCTTAGCTACTAAAGCTCTTGTGGATCTGATACAAGAACTGATCCCTGTTCATTTGCTGAATGTTTCTGACAAGCAGCAAATAGTCAAGAAAGGAAACCATTTCAGTGGTCAGGCGGGTGTGATTTAGCATTTTCACAGTTGAAAAGGGCTCCTGGGACTGCTCCTGTCGTATCCATGTTTCAAAACCCTTTTCATATTGGACACAGATGCTAATGCTAGATGCTAGTGCTTACCGTCTGAGGGACAGAACTTCAGGTTGGCTGCTCCCTTCCCCCTCAAATCTGAGAACGTAGCTGTGGAATTTGAAATTAGAAAAGTTGAGGTGAATCCCCATTCTAACATAATGGGCAGGGTCTGCCTCAGCCAGGAAATTCCACAGAAACACTAAGCATTCCTGAGGGGCTGACTGAAAGGGCCACTTGCTGCTGGTTGAAAGAAAGTCCATCAGGGAGCGAAAATCCCACAGGGGTTTGGGTGGCAATAAAAATCTATTTGGGTTGGTGATGTGAAAACATTTTGACCGGAAGACGTACAAAATTGTTAACCTTGTATCGTTTGTAAATTATTGAACTGTTTAGTCTCTTTCTGCTTGGGATGGACTACTGGGTTTCACCATTTTAGGCCTCATTGGGACAATTGCCGAAACTGAGTTGCGGGTTATTGCTATGAGCTAGGTGAAACTTTGTTATGAGTCAGGTTAAAACCTCATTGAGATTGATGGGTGTGAACTCACCCTTCAATTAATATAACTGTAAAAATAAATGAATAATAAGTCCACACCTAAGACAAAAGGGTTATATAGACCCACCGAGGAGTTTTGGATTGAATGGGAGGAGGGCTTTTGCTGAGGTGTATGTGTATGTCTGTGTGTGTGTGTGTGTGTGTGTGTGTGTAGGCAGAACACACAGAAACTGAGAACAAGACTGGAACAGAGAGAGAGAGGCAGAGGCAAAAGCAAGAAAGTCAAGCAGTAGCTGTTGAGCACAGTGTAACCCTGGAAAAAGCTCTAGAGAGTGCTTTTGGGTCTGCTGGCTAAAGAGGCTTGCCGCTGTAAGCTGTTGGCTAAGCAGTTCAGACTCCATGTCCATTCAGTGGCGAGAACATTATATCTCTACTGAGACTGCCAACTAGTGCCTTTGGTAATGGTATTTTTCATTACCTACTAGTAACTGGTTCAAAGCCCCAATCCAATTCACAATGTTACTTTTCATAAGTGCTTCTGTGAATAACAGACAGGAAATGTTTTATATTGGGTGTTTCTAATGGCCCCTTTGTACACAGTATCAGACCAACAAATTAGTCAGATAATGACACATCATTACACTACATCATAAAATCAAAACTGAAGACATACTTAAGATTTGACAGTGTTAGCTATTCCTAATTTATGGTGTTGTATCCAACTTCAACATACATGTTGACGTTACAGTCAACTCCTCATTCCGATTAGACCCTTGTCGCAGATATGCTAACAGATTGCTGCAGTTTGTTATCTTAATTAAACTCTCCATCTTGAATTCTAATATTTATTCTTAATCACAACTATTTTTCAAATTTATTCTTGACTAGTTTAAAGTGATTTCTTTTCTTCCTATTTGTGAACATAATTATTTAGTTTCATTACACTCGTTGAAGGGACCTGTGCCCTTCCCCTGCATAAAATGAATAGTTGTTGAGCGATGGGGAGGGAGTAAATTTGTTTTTGTTTTGAGCAGCTGAATAGACTCTGGCTCACATGAAAAAAGAAACAGAAATATATCCCCTTCTCAGTCATCAGTTAAATATGATGCATCTGCTTTTACCTAGTTAGCTTTTCATGCCCACAATCTCTGTCACTTTCACTCTTCATATACAATTGCTCCGACATATGAGTACAGCTGACTACATTTTAGAGAGGTTCAATGACATTATGAAAATGAAAGCTTTGATCTCCTGGTCCTAAAATACTGCACAGGAATACAACATATGTCTTTGCAATTCTGTAGTCTCCCCCCTCCCTTTCACTATGTAAATGGTTAGTTTAAAAAATTGATATTTACCCTCAGCTCAGAGCAAGGAGAAGTATAAAAGGAGTTTCTCTGAGAACTGATTAATTTCTTCTCCAATCCCCACCCCATCCAACATGACTAGAACCCTTATGCCTTAATCATTCCTTGTTTCCTACATGCAGCTGCAGTCCTGAGACTAACTTAGATAAAATCAAAGTATTCGAATTCTTCTAGTCCAGTACAGCTCCTTTGAGAGCACAGGCAAGTGTCTGGAGAACTTAGGCAGCACCTGGATCTTTTTCAGTCCCCAGTGGCTCTGAAAATGTATGCAACTCCAAATGACCCATCACGTAATGAAATCAGGAGGGTTTTATGTTTTTTTTTAACTTGTCGTTTTTATATCTTCTCTGGACTATCTATTTCTTTAAAGTAATGGACCGTCTCGTGTAGCCTGAATGGCTGGAAGACTCTTGTTTGAATGCATCGTTTGATATGTGTTGTTCCGCTGTTTATTTTTACTGGTAGAAAAGTACAATATACTGGACAAAGAGACTGTATCTCATGCTGAAGACTTAAGTTAAATGATTGTTTGTATAAACTTAATCTTGGCTGTCTTTTGTGTAGAACTACTACAAGATTTTCATGTAGCGTAAACTGAACACAAGCTGTAAAAGCAGATTTTAAGCTTATTTAAAAAAAAATTAAAGCAATCAGACCACCACCCCAGTAGCTGATTTTTCATTTACTTCTCCCTCAACATACTCAAATCTCTTCCATAATTCAAGATTCCTGCCATCTTCCTATTCTGGAAAGTATCCCAAACTTGATCTGTCTTCATGAAGATGATTTCTTGCCCCTCCAGCCCATTCTATCTCCACATCGGTTCCCTCCCTCACCTGCCTATGCCTGCTGGCTTCCGGCCTAGGGCACAAACCAAAGTCTATTGAAGTCCACAGCTGTCTTTCCATTGACTTCTGTGAGCTATGGATCAGACATAATGATTAGGTCTAGGACAGAACTTGCTAAATTGGTCATGGGGGAGAACACATCACTGAAGATTTCCAGCAGTGGGAAGGTGGGGTGGGAAGGAATATACTTCAGGCAAAACTCTTGCCCTGCTCCTGGGAATCTCCCTGAAACCTAGCATGGTAGGCCCTGCTTAGCCCTTGAAAAGCTCTTAACAGCAGGTTGCTTAAAGTATGATTGTTACTAGTGTTATTAGCCTAATCTTAAAACATATCATTATTTCCATTATAAGGTTCTATAGGCAGATCTCTAGATCTAGAGATTTCCAATGGAGATGCAACAAAAAATAAATCTGGATCAATTCTTAGCATGCACAATCTTAGCCCTGAAACAAATAAAAGTTACTTAACAAAATAATCATAAAATTAAAATAAAAAACATCCTAAATCTCTAACATTCCCAAAGAACTTTTGTTTAACATTTTGATGCTTCCCATAATAAGGAACATCTGCTTTGCTATTATGAACAAAAGATAATTCTACCATTCTCTTTTTAAAATGGAATTCTAGGCATGTAGACTTCTGCATAGCACCCACGTTAAATAGCACACATTGGCTTCAAAGGAACTATTATACAATCTATAGGTTCAATGATCTGCAAAGTTATAAAGAACTCCTTCTGGAGCTCTTACGGCCTACTGAGTAAATAGTAACTGTTTAGAAAAACTCCATAATTACATGTTTACACATTGCGGCCATTATGGGCTATCTAAAAAAATTACAGGTATTTTTTAAAAAATTCTATAATTACATTTTTTTATAGGATTACAGCTCCTTTGGAGCCATTATAGACTATTAACTAAAAAACACACAGGCAGACAAGCCCATAGTTATGGAACGCATTTATTTGCAGTGAAAACAAAATGAGACTTACACTCAAAATGTTACATTAATAGTAAGGGTCTGACTGAAATCTTCCAGCAGAGAGGAAACTGAGAGGTAAGTCACACCAGGGCTCAGGCTCATACCAAATGCTAATACTTCACTTTCGATCCCAGTTAAGCAACATATTAGGTATATGCTAAAATGCTTTGCTGAACTGAAGCCTTAGTGCTTAGTTGGTGGGGGGAATCCAATCGCTCCATTCTAAGAGGTACAAAGTTTAAGTTAGAAAAGAAAGGGGCTTAATCCTGATGTCCTGGCCATCATTCTCTTTTAGGATTGCCAACTCTGACTGTAGCTATTCTGGGAGATTTTTCCCCCCCCCAACATGATGTAATGTCATTTTCTTAAAATAGCCTATTAAAATCTCCCAGAATAGTCAATAGTCAATGGAGATTGATGCCAATTCCAGGAGACTCCAGGCCAATCCTGGAGGTTGGTAAACCTATCCTCTCTTAGCAAAATATACTCCAATGTTGAAAACTGTGGGTGAGCAATCCTGAGCACATAACAGATGCCGCCTTTGGCTTTATAAAGCTCTTTAGAATACCTCAAGTATGGATGGCAATATAGTAAGACAAATTAAAACATTGGCTATCTTGAATACTACTTCGACATAACTGTGTCTATGTGTAGTAATACAACAGCTACCATGGTGAATGAGGAAAATTGTGTATTTTTCACTCACAAAAGACTGATCCTCAGCTGGTGTAAATCATCATAGCTCCACCGAAGGCAATGTGTACTAAACACAATCAAATCTCTTAAAAGTAGAAGAATATTCTGAGCTAGGAATCATTCTAAGCAAGTGGAAAAATATGATTTATTTCAGTTCTCTTCACCATCATTTATATTCAATTTAGACCATGTTAAGGTTGTGATTTGTTCATGTTCTTACAATAACAAGCAACAACAACTTGCTTCACAAACCTACTTAAAGCTTTATTTACTATTAATTTTTCTAGGAATATGCCCAAAAATCTCAGGAAGAAATCAGGGAAATATTTTTGGGTGGTACAGGAAGGGCAGTTATGGCTTAGTGATCAAAAAGGTTTTCTTGTACAGCATGGGAATAACATGCATTCTTACACTTTTGGTCCTGCTATCACATTCTGAATGTGGGGGAAAAAATCACTTCAGGGTTTGGCTCAATACTTATGACAGAAATTTGACAACTCATTAAAAAAATCTGTCAAACTAGCTAGGTTAAAAGAAATTTAAGACTCATTCAGAATGTCTCAACGTGAAGTTGTAATGGTTATATCTTTTCTGATTTGGTGAATTTAAGTTACGGGTCACTTGGCACTTTTATATTATAGTAATATCTCAAGCTATACTTCTACCCCGATATAACGCGACCCGATATAACACGAATTCGGATATCACTTGGTAAAGCAGTGCTCCGGGTGGGGGCTGCGCACTCCGGTGGATCAAAGCAAGTTCGATATAATGCGGTATCACTTATAACGCGGTAAGATTTTTTGGCTCCCAAGGGCAGCGTTATATCAAGATAGAGGTGTATATGAGGGAGCACAATATACTTATATCTAAACTTCCAGAACTATATATCTTTTGTAATTTCTTAAACATACATTTACACTCTTCAGAGTAAACGTAATAAATGAATCTTACTGCTTCTCTAAAACATTACACTAATTGTAATAGTTTTGTCATAACTCTATGCATTTATATGAACATCTACTTAGGGTAGGTTCGCATGAATTTAGATATTGTCAAATAACATTTACATGTTAGATACACGAATAGCTAAGTTGTCAGGCTGTAGCAGCATTTAATGCAGAAATACAAATGCATGTCTAAATTCAGTTAGATCAGACATGTCATATATAGCACATACCACTCAGTGACAGAAACACTATAGGAACCATGGATAATCTATAATAGTCTGACAACAAAGATGGATGGTAAAGTTGAATTCTAACCAATATGTCGATGCTGAACAATAGAATTATCCAATGTTGAACAGTACTGTTAGTCATACACCACTGCTGGGTAATAATATAGAGTAGGAGGAAAGAAATTACACTGGTATCAAAACGCAATTCAACTATATTTGCTGTTTAAATCAGTGTCTAGCATGGGCGTAACACATCTTACCTTGGCAGCATTATTTTTTTATATAACACCCATTTTTCAAATGTCACTTTTATAATGAATGAGAATATTTTCCTTTACTGTGTCTTTATTTGCACAGCCTTTCGTACCAATTAAATGCCTGTGCATATAGTACCAGTACACAAGAAGAAAGCTGAAGTGCAGTTTTCATTATTTTCCATGTTAGCAGAGTTGCTGTCCTCCTGAAAAGAAAATTATTCCACTTACGTAAAGAATTTACTTTTTCTTTCTGGAACACCAAGCTAAAGGAAACAGGAATATATATATTTATATATGGAGAAAGTGACAGAACAAAATCAAAGAATAAGTAACACCCAAGATAGCAAGTAATTATGCCTTACACCTTCTTATTTTGTAAAATATATGGCTATCTCCTGTTCAAAATTAGCCTTAAACAAACAAGGCTTCATTAAAATAGCCTGCAGTGAAGTTATCCTTATAGATGTTTTGAACAGCTAATAACAACATTACTGAAATTAGGTTTCGATAGGTGGTTTTAGGTCAACTGATTTGCTTTCCTTACGTACTATGCCGGGAGCATATATTGGACAAGAAAGCACCATACATAATTGTTTTCTCTCTTACTTAAATAAATGTATCTGCCTTAGTGGCTGAGAATGCGAATAACAATTTATGGATGGCCAAGATTAATGTTAAGTAAAAAAAACCAACGCTAAACTTAAAACTATAAAATTTAATATATGATTCTCATGACTTTCATTTCCATTTGTCTCTCAAAGTGCAGTGGGGTAACTGAAGTGGGGAAAACACTCTATGAAAACAAGTTTAGTTCAAAAAAGTAACCGTTTAAGTTAATAGAAGCTTTCCCACGGACATCAACAGCAGTTAGGCCAACACCGAGTGCTTTGAAAATTTTACCTTTAATATGTGGCACTGACCTCATAAATGTGTAACCAAGGACCAAAATTCAAAGCAATAATTTTCAAATGTACCAGAAATATAAAAAATGCATATGAAACAGAACATGTCAATATTCAAAACAAACTATCATAGAATCATAGAATATCAGGGTTCGAAGGGACCTCAAGAGGTCATCTAGTCCAACCCCCTGCTCAAAGCAGGACCAATTCCCAACTAAATCATCCCAGCCAGGGATTTGTCAAGCCTGACCTTAAAAACCTCTAAGGAAGGAGATTCCACCACCTCCTTAGGTAACCCATTCCAGTGCTTCACCACCCTCCTAGTGAAAAAGTTTTTCCTAATATCCAACCTAAACCTCCTCCATTGCAACTTGAGACCATTACTTCTTTTTCTATCATCTGGTACCACCGAGAACAGTCTAGATCCATCCTCTTTGGAACCCCCTTTCAGGTAGCTGAAAGCAGCTATCAAATTCCCCCTCATTCTTCTCTTCTGTAGCCTAAACAATCCCAGTTCCCTCAGCCTCTCCTCATAAGTCATGTGCTCCAGCCCCCTAATCATTTTTGTTGCTCTCCGCTGGACTCTTTTTCAATTTTTCCACATCCTTCTTGTAGTGTGGGGCCCAAAACTGGACACAGTACTTCAGATGAGGCCTCATCAATGTCAAATGGAGGGGGAATGATCACATCCTTCAATCTGCTGGCAATGGCCCTACTTATACAGTCCAAAATGCTGTTAGCCTTCTTGGCAACAAGGGCACACTGTTGACTCATATCCAGCTTCTCGTCCACTGTAACCCCTAGGTCCTTTTCTGCAGAACCATTCGGTCCCTAGTCTGTAGCAGTGCATGGGATTCTTCCGTCCTAAGTGCAGGACTCTGCACTTGTCCTTGTTGAACCTCATCAGATTTCTTGTGGCCCAATCCTCTAATTTGTCTAGGTCCCTCTGTATCCTATCCCTACCCTCCAACTTATCTACCACTCCTCCCAGTTTAGTGTCATCTGCAAACTTGCTAAGGGTGCAGTCCACACCATCCTGCAGCTCATTCATGAAGATATTGAACAAAACCGGCCCAAGGACCAACCCATGGGGCACTCCACTTGATACCGCTGCCAACTAGACATGGAGCCATTGATCACTACCTGTTGAGACCGACGATCTAGCCAGCTTTCTATCCACCTTTTAGTCCATTCATCCAGCCCATACTTCTTTAACTTGCTGGCAATACTATGTTCTGATAACTCCCGAAAAGTGCCCAGTCTCCCCAGAGATTGATCTAGATCCCACTGAAAGTCAATGGCAAAACTTTTACGGGCTTCAGTAGTGCAGGACTGAGCTCTTAATCACCCCTAGCCAACAAAACACTCCATTTTCATCACCACACCCCTTCTCTCTCCTCCCCACCCTTCTTATTTTATCCTCCCTGTTTACAGTCTCTCTTGATGATCCCATGATTTTCATTCTTAGCTTCTTTCTATATTCTCTCTAATGAACTTCTCCAGTTCATTCATTCTACCATGAGCTCTGTGTCATTCAGTTTTCTTTAATACATATGACTCATGTAATAACCGCGCCTTTCAATAGGAAGGAGATATGGGAATGTCAGTTTGGCACTAGCATGGGTAAGCAGCCTGTTATTGGCTATAATGCACATTAGAAAATTGTAGAGATGCAGAACTAACCAAGACAAAAGTGAAACACAGTTTTGCAGAATAATTTCCAATGCCCAAGCTTTATATTAGAAGGAAAATAAGTTGCCTTTAGTAATCGAAATTCACGTGGATGCTATCCAAAAACTGAATAGCTTGATAAATTGAATAGCTTGATAACCAATTCAAATAACTGGAATGTGCTGCATTGCTGTTTAATTCCCTCTATCCCCATTGTTTTCTACCCCACTAACAATGTATCTGATACAGTCGTTAGCTTGAGTATTTAGGCTGACCTACCCCTTCCTTTTCCCTAATCTTTATATAAAACAACCAGGAAATTGATATTCTTCCCAACTTAATCCTTTGTTTCAGTGTCTCTTTTGAAATGCAATTACTGCAAAGATCTAATGATAGTATCAGCTCTAAATCATTATACGCAGTGCTCCAATTTAAGATCTTATTTTCAGTTGCTTATAATTTTGCAAATTTTAACTATTCAAGTGAAAATTTTCCATATTGTGTGTCTGCTTCAGGCTGTTTTTTGTTTTTGTTTTTTTTAAAGTTTCAGCAAAAATGGTTCAGCAATTCCTGAGAAAGACATTAGGAGAAAAAAAGTTGTTTTGCTCATGTTAAAAAAAAAAATCTTACAACTGTTTTTTGAGAAGCTCTGGTGCCTCCATACTTTGGAGCAGGCACTTGAAATATGGCAAAGACTTTGCCTTGGTATCAGGGCTGTGCCTTTTGCTGTCCCTGTGAAAATCCATCCAACTTTGGTCAAGTTATAAGACTATGAAAAATCTCAGTTTGGGCATGCTCAGTAGAGATATATTAGAGTTTATCGGTTAAATTATCAGAAGGTTCCATCTATACTGAGCATGCTTCAGCCCAGAGCTGCAGGGGCTGAGCAGGATTTTTCCTTGAACTGCTGCTCCCAGCTGCTGCAGGCCATATGACACACTGGCTCTGGAACAAATAATGAGGAAAGTGTCTCTTCTGTGCTGTCAATGCTTCCCCTATTGGCATCAAGACAGTGGGTAGGAAAAGAATTCATGGATTTTAAGACCATAAGGTCATCTAGTCTGACCTCCTGCATATCACAGGCCATAGGTCTTCCTTGAAATAATACCTGCTTCAAATCCAATAGCTTCATGACAAGCTAAGGGGGCAAGGGGCAGAAGGATCTGCAACCACTAGACCCACTCCCCTCAGAACCTGAAAGAACACCTAGGATTCCTGAGACCCTATGTTCTGCATTCTAATAACTGTAAAACCTGCTAGCAAAGTGTGTGCCTCTAATGGCTGGCCCACATACAGTTACTCCATCAGCTCAAGTGGCAGAGATTTGTGCTGTGCAGATACAATTTTCAAACCTACTCATAACCCAAGGGGGTGTCAATATGGTTTCACATTAGAATTTCTTGGTTTTTTGTTTGCTTTTTTAAAAGCCTAGGAAATTACACACAAAAAACTCTGTTAAAAGAACATTAAGTCCAGCACTCAAAAGTTAGGAAATGCCTTTGAAAGCTTAATTTGGCCCTCTTGTGCATATGCATTATGATACAGTCTTTAATTACATGACCACGTTATTTTGTTCATAGAAGCCCTGTCTCATTCATTTAGTATTTAGCAATCTTTATAAGGTGGGATTTGAGATCTGTAATCCAGGTAGCTCACTTGTACACTGAAAGTGGTGTTGTACTTGCACTGTTGATTTATAAATTAAGTAGAAAACAAAGATAAAACTTTATTGAACCTTACACATAAATATGCATATGAATAAGACCAAAAAGTTATGAGTCAATTAAACATTTCACAGTGAAATCATTACCTTAATTGTGCATCTTAGCTATAACTATTCAGTTTGTTTATAGAGTGTGGCAGAGTGGCCCAGTGAGCTATCAAAGGTCAGCAATATGTGGCCGACCACTGTGCTAGTATACTTCTCAGCAAATAAACTGACTTTCAGATAAAATAGATTCCTTTCTGGGTCATTTGGTTGAAAATTGGCTGTCCTGAATATTTTAGGATCTAAGATAAGTTAAGAATAGTGTAAAGCTGACAGCCTAATAACAGTATGTCTCCAGCTACTCAACTCCGGTTTTTTTGTTCTTGCAGTATGATTTTTACATGGTTTATTCTGCATTTGAAATGAATACATATAGTATAATAAAGTGAGCAGGCTATTTAAAAACACTTACCTGAATCCATAATTGCTAAAGATATAATAATACAAAGCTGTGAAAGGGATGTCACTAGCTAAGGGCCCAACTGTCCCTTCCACTTCCCTCCATCTCTGCTTCTGGATTCTACCCAGGAAGGCACAGAGGAGAAGGGTGCTGAAGCTACCACATTGTCTCCCCTTAAATCCTGTGAAAACCCTTCTTCTAGAGTTCTATGAAGACAGGACTCCATAGATTTTGACGGTCAGAGAGGGAGGGAGGGAGGGGAAAGGGAACATGCTGCTTTGTAGCATTCTCCTTTTTAGTGGAGTGGATAACTTCACGCTGAGTACATTCATGAATGCTAGAAGAGAATACTTTTGCACAACTGAGAGATGACAGGCCAATGGCAGAATTCCATGAGCCACCACAAAGAGACAGAAAAGGTATTGAACCACAGAATTATTACCAAATATTTGCCAGATTCATGGGTGCTGCCATTGGTGTCCAGTGTAAGCTGATTTTCTGAGAGCAGCAGCAAAACCTACTCCCCAACAATAAAGAAAAAAACATAGACCAAATCCTCAGCCAGTGTAATTCAATGTAGCTCCAGGATCTGGCCCCTTATTTGATCTATCTGTCTGTCAAAAACATAACAGGTGGAAAGATAATACCCAAGAACAGCCTTTCTTTCAATTGCTATTTAAATATTTTCCAGTTGATATGTTAAGGCACAGTTCTAACTGACTTTCTTGTATTTTTAATTCCTCTGTTCAACACACCTTGTGCCACACATTGTTTTGATTTTATTCCCGCTGTAAGAGAAAAGGTTGAGTTAGCCATAGGCTTTCAGTTAAGAGTGAATTTTTACCCTGTTTATAATAAGTCACCAATGATTCTTGTTGAAACCTGCAGAGCTGTAATTCTTTTCCCACTTCCTAGACCAGAGGTTCTCAAACTGATCCGTGGTCTGTGGTCCGTGAGCTTCATTCAGGTGGTCCGTGGAAAGTTCTTTGTAAGGTGCATGCCTGGGCAGCTGCACACAAGAGAATGAAGGGCCGCCCACCTAATTAGTGGAGCTGTGCAGGCGTGGCTCCACTAATTAGGTGCCTGGACCCTGGAGAAGACGCACATATAAGGTGAGGTGGTGGCTTTGGGGGGACTAGAGGGTAGGTGGTAGGGGGCAGTCAGGTGAGAAGAAGGGTTAGATGAGACCTCCCCTCCTTCCCAGCCCGAGCGGCAGCGGTGGAGAGAGGGCACATCCATCGCATTAGAAAGGTAAGACTACTGATATTAAAATATGAGTTGTGTGCTTTTCTTTGTAGATCAAAAAAAGTTATTTATTATTAAGGTTTTTTTTATATGTAGCGCTTTTATCCAAAGCACTTTACAATAGTTAGCTAATGGTACAAACAACATTTGGAAAGATCATTCAGTGGTCTGCCAAGACCCTCAGCAATTTTCAAGTGCTCTGAGGAAAAAAAAAGTTTGAGAACCACTTTCCTAGACTATATGATGTATGTGTGTACACACACACACACACACACCACAGACTCAGAATCTTGCTATAAACTGCTGATGTAGTAAACTACTATGCAACCAATACTGCTACTATTTTTTTTTTAATACATGGTAAGTTCTGGATGGCTTGTGGTGAAAGCAGAGGGACTGAAGTCAAGAGATCTAGCTTTTCCCCCAATCTGTGCCACAATAGCATTATGCAAGTCTCTTAGTAGTGGCCACTGATTCTGAGGGTCCAATCTGAAATAAACTTGTAGCTGATTTTCACCCAAAATTCCAAGTGCAGCCATGGAAACTGTGCATGCTTAGCCAAAGCTCTCCCCCATTCCAACACACACACCAGGGCCAGCTCCAGGCACCAGCGAACCAAGTAGGTGCTTGGGGTGGCCAATGGAAAGGGGGGCGGCACATCTGGGTCTTCGGTGGCTTTTAGGCGGCGGGTCCCCTCTCCTCCTCTTTGAGCTGCCGCCAAACTGCCGCCGAAGAGGAAGAGAGGGCGCGAAGGACCCGCCGCCGAATTGCCGCAGAAGAATGAAGCGGCGCGATTGAGCTGCCGCTGAAGTGCCGCCGATTGGCTTTTTTTTTTTTTTTTTTTCTTCTGCTTCGCTGCTTGGGGCGGCAAAAAAGCTGGAGCTGGCCACACACACACCATTCTTACTTCTTTTCTTTCTTTCAGATGCAAGGTGCTCCATGTATCCTCCCTTTCCTCCTTCTAAGTTTCGTCATCAAAATTAACAGGGTTCTGCCCATTGACGCATAGAACACGCCTTAAAATTTTGGAATTGATTGGAAGCAGGGTTAAAAAAATACCACTTATGTTACAGACAGACACACAAATGCCATTGAGTTCAGCTAAGACTTTGCTTCACTCAATCAGCTTTGCAGTGGTTCAACATACTAGCAAATGAAGACTCTTTTCAGAATTGAACTTTAGCTCAGTGTAAACGTCTTATTGACAAAGAAGCACCCATATGTCAGGTATGATCTAACAAAACAGATTGTGGGATAGAAATGTGAAAGTTGTGTTTTCTTCTGTGATGGGCAAGAAATGCTGCTTTTGGCCAATACATTAGTGACTCATTTGCCAGTAAATTATAGTCAGTTATGATATATTGTGGCCACAGGTTTCATGGTTGTTAATTGAATTTAAACTCATGATCTTTCTTTCCCAAAGCACAGGGCCTGATGACTCAGCAAGTAGACTCAAGTATCAATGAAACCCTCTATTGGCCACAGTAGTATTAAGGCATTTACCTTGTGAGACTGATACTGCAGGGCAACAATTACAAATATTCAGTAAGTCTGACATTCCAGTCCCCTAAAAGGCAGTGGCACATGGGCATAATGACAACAGAGGCTACTGTGACCACTAATAGCCAGGAAAAATTGCACAAACTTTAAAGATAACGTAGAGTAAATTATAACGCCTTATTTTCAATTTGAATAAGAATAGAGCATTTACGAAAAACTATGTTACCTTAGTTAAAGCAGTACTATGTAAAAATAACATACAGTGAATTCACTAACACTGCCAGTATAATGGACACAGAAACTACCAAAAAAGTATGGTATCAGATTTTTCCAATTTTCTATTTAATTTATTTGGAAAGTGACAGAACAGCCTTAATTTCAAAATGTGGGATTTAAAGATTTCTTAACATCATATAAAGCCAGATAAAAGTATATGCCAGCATTTTTATTTTGTCCACATGCTAGGCATGCAGTACAGTATGTTCACAGCTGAAACTTATGTGTGTGATTACTGTTATAAAGCAGCATAGTTGTACTTGTCAGAGAAAGAAGAGTGTTACCATTGTGCCACAGTAGAAACTATTTCTCTCTTCTCAGCCAGTGCCTCATCAACATGAGAAGCCTAGGTTTCTTAAACATAACATAGGGTTTGTCACCCCCTTTAGTGACTGGTCCATACAATGGAGGATAACAGCCTACTACTGCTACCAGTTACTCAGTTAGGACTAATAGTAGAGGTCTGTGATGTGGATCTAAAAGTTCAAATGCTGATGATGAACCAAGCTGGGGGTTAACATGGGTCCACATGAAGGACATTCTGTTTTTTTTTTTTTCATTTTTTAATTAAGAAATCACATCTAGAAACACTACATTAAAACAACATTAAGGCTGCACAATCAAGCTCTCAAAAGTTAAAAAATAACAGAAATAATATTACCTGTGCAGCCTTAATTCATCCCCTTGTGTGCATGAAGTGGAAGATTGGACAAATGACCAGAGAGGAGTATAAAAATATTGCTCAGGCATGCAGGAGTGAAATCAGGAGGGCTAAATCACACTTGGAGTTCCAGTAGCAAGAGATGTTAAGAGTAACAAGAAGGGTTTCTTCAGGTATGTTAGAAACAAGAAGAAAGTCAAGGAAAGTGTGCGCCCCTTACTGAATGAGGTAGGCAACCTAGTGACAGAGGATGTGGAAAAAGCTAATGTACTCAATCCTTTTTTCGCCTCTGTCTTCACAAACAAGGTCAGCTCCCAGACTGCTGCACTGGGCAGCACAGTATGGGGAGGACGTGTCCAGCCCTCTGTGGAGAAAGAAGTGGTTCGGGACTATTTAGAAAAGCTGGATGAGCACAAATCTATGGGGCCGGATGCGCTGCATCCGAGGGTGCTAAAGGAGTTGGCGGATGTGATTGCAGAGCCATTGGCCATTATCTTTGAAAACTCATGGCGATCGGGGGAGGTCCCGGATGACTAGAAAAAAGGCTAATGTATTGCCCATCTTTAAAAAAGGGAAGAAGGAGAATCCGGGGAACTACAGGCCAGTCAGCCTCACCTCAGTCCCTGGAAAAATCATGGAGCAGGTCCTCAAGGAATCAATTCTGAAGCACTTAGAGGAGAGGAAAGTGATCAGGAACAGTCAGCATGGATTCACCAAAGGCAAGTCATGCCTGACTAACCTAATTGCTTTCTATGAGGAGATAACTGGGTCTGTGGATGAGGAGAAAGCAGTGGATGTGTTATTCCTTGACTTTAGCAAAGCTTTTGATATGGTCTCCCACAGTATTCTTGCCGGCAAGTTAAAGAAGTATGGGCTTGATGAATGGACTAAAAGGTGGACAGAAAGCTGACTAGCTTGTCGGGTTCAACGGGTAGTGATCAATGGCTCCATGTCTAGCTGGCAGCCGGTATCAAGCGGAGTGCCCCAAGGGTCGGTCCTGGGGCCGGTTTTGTTCAATATCTTCATTAATGATCTGGAGGATGGCGTGGATTGCACTCTCAGCAAGTTTGCAGATGACACTAAACTGGGAGGAGTGGTAGATACGCTGGAGAGTAGGGATAGGATACAGAGGGACCTAGACAAATTAGAGATTGGACCAAAAAAAACTGATGATGTTCAACAAGGACAAGTGCAGAGTCCTGCACTTAGGACGGAAGAATCCCATACACTGCTACAGACTAGGGACGACTAGCTAGGCAGCAGTTATGCAAAAAAGGACTAGGGGTTACAGTGGACAAGAAGCTGGATATGAGTCAGCAGTGTGCCCTTGTTGCATTTTGTGCTGTATAAATAGGGCCATTGCCAGCAGATCGAGGGACGTGATCATTCCCTCTATTCGACATTGATGAGGCCTCATCTGGAGTACTGTGTCCAGTTTTGGGCTCCACACTACAAGAAGGATGTGGAAAAACTGGAAAGAGTCCAGCAGAGGGCAACAAAAATGATTAGGGGGCTGGAGCACATGACTTATGAGGAGAGGGTGAGGGAACTGGGATTGTTTAGTCTGCAGAAGAGAAGACTGAGGGGGGATTTGATAGCTGCTTTCAACTACCTGAAAGGGGGTTCTAAAGAGGATGGATCTAGACTGTTCTCAGTGGTATCAGATGACAGAACAAGGAGTAATGGTCTCAAGTTGCAGTGGGGGAGGTTTAGGTTGGATATTAGAAAAAACGTTTTCATTAGGAGTGTGGTGAAGCACTAGAATGGGTTACCTAGGGAGGTGGTGGAATCTCCTTCCTTAGAGGTTTTTAAGGTCAGGCTTGACCAAGCCCTGGCTGGGATGATTTAGTTGGGAATTGGTCCTGCTTTGACCAGGGGGTTGGACTAGATGACCTACTGAGGTCCCTTCCAACCCTGATATTCTATGATTCTATGTATTAGGACAGTCTTTAACTATATGATCAAATAGTATTTTGCTATATATTTCAAAAGGCATAAACAATACAGAGATGTAAAAATTGTGCACCCACAAAATTAAAAGCAGAAACAATTGCCTTACTTGTGGGCACTTGTGTTTTCTTTACACCATTCTAAACAAATTACAAAAGTTCATATCATCTAGCATTGTGCACTTTACTTATGTACTCTGTATCTCAGACAGCATGTATACCTTGTGATGGAGGGAGGATTCTGTGCCACTGCTTCAGGATGCCATGGGACCCATTATTACTGCATTCTGGAATGTCAAAGGCTCTGCCTACTTTAAATCAAAAACTTATTAGAAAAAATATGTCTTTGCATGACAAATGTAACTTAGAGGAACTCACTGGATTTAAGTCTGTAGAACCTTGCATTTAACTGGTACATTTAAAGCAAAATACTACTTTGATCCTGCACTGAGAGCTGCATCCATGGGCAGTCCCATTGAAGCCAATGTGTGAGTGCAGGGTACACTTGCAGGATTTCAGTACAGGATTGGGGCCTTTATGCTAATCGTAAAACTAAAAGGTAAGGAGTCTTTTATCTGAATTGTCTCTTTGTTTTATATTTCACTTCTGCTGATGTGGAACACAGGTCACTTATGTAGAGCAGAGAATAATAGAGAATAATACCTAATAATAGGACTAGATTGATTTCTCACCAAATAAATGAATAAAGTGATCAGAACATATCAAAAACAATTTTCAATGTAGTGTGCACAAAATTCTAAGGGAACCTCACCTTCTGGAACATAGGTGGGCTCATTTTTTCCAAAAGCATGCGGAACAAACATATATTTTGAATCTGAAATGCGGAACATTTCTGACGATGTGGAACACTTGAGAGGTATGCTTGCAACAGCAATTTTGTAAGCTTCCAAAACTGGCTCTGATTGCATGGCAAATCTGTGGATTTGGGTTTGGGATGTTTTTTGCTGTGTGTTCTGCAATTTTTTGAAGCAAGAGATGTAATTTATATGTAAATTTTTACTAAATACAACTCTTACAGTTCAAAAAGTAAATATTGTAAGAACAGTATATAATCATATGGTAAGAATACCAATACTTGTCTAACTAGTATTTAAAGAATAACTGTAATTAAAAAAGAACACATTAGTCAATTACAATTCTTGCAGCATGTTATTAAATCTTCTAGGATAAATTGAAGAAAGAATGAAAATATTAAGGAAAAACATTCAAACACATACATTTGATTGAACAAGATAAAGTATCTAATAAAATTCACTCTACCTACTGTAAACTTTCAATTTTAATTAAAACCCAGGAAAAACCCAATATTCTACATACTGGCAATTTCATCTTTATATTCTTTTAGACAGCAAGCGCTCTTCAAAAAGATGGATTGAGAACAGTTCTAAATAAAGTTGTTATTCCAAAATGCTATTCCAGCGCCTGAGTTTAATTCCTATGACTGATAGTCAAATGTGTGTGCTGCTGGTATAAAATTCTGTTTGCAAAAATTTAACATATTGGGCCAAAGTCATAGTGATTTCATCAGAGTTTCCAGATTTCTTTTAAAAATTGTGGGCATATAGTTCTTCACTTTGCCTTAAAAGTATCAAGATTTGAAGATTGCATACGAAATCAAATTAAACATGCACCAACCAGTAAACTGTTTTCTCAGTGGAAACCTGTTGGATGCTGAAATCAATGAACTTGCAAACACGTAACTGAAGGCAGAATTCGGCAGATTTATTACTATTTTATCAATGGCAGAGTAGCAATCTCAGTTTTTTGACTGCAAAAATCAGAGAGGATATCTACCTCGCAAGGTTGCAAAGAAATTCAGTTAATGTTTGTAAAGCAGTTTGAAGATGCACCACACTATGTTCTATTAGGACACAGAAAGCGGAAAACTGATATAATGCTTCCTTAACCAATATAGGAAGAGCCAGGTGAGCAGTTGAAATCTTTAATTTTCCTAATCAGCTATGGGGGGGGAGGGTCACTGTTAAACACCACAAGTCAGCAGAAATATTATGTATGCAGTAATAAATCAAAAGCATTTAAAATTAACTCTAAGATTAGAGATAATAAGCTGGGACCCTTCCGCACATTTCTAGAGAAAAATATCCATGTAGAAGGACTGGCAGGATGACTGGTTGCGCACTGGAGCTTACTTCAAAAGATCACAGTGTTAAATCCCAGTCACCTTCTTAACTTTAATTTCAATATGTTTAATGCTAGGATCTGAACTTCCATCTCTGCAGGCATTATCATTGGCAGCACCAATTCTCTTTAGAAACCTCTCTGCCAGCGGCGGCTCCAGGCACCAGTGCTCCAAGTGCGTTCCTGGGGCAGCAAGCCATGGAGGGTGCCCTGCCGGTCCCTGTGGGGGCGGCAGTGAGGCCGCCTTTGGCAGCATGCCTGCGGGAGGTCCACCAGTCCTGCGGATTCAGTGGCAATTCGGTGGCAGGTACGCCGAAGCAGCGGGACCGGCGGACCTTCCGCAGGTGCGCTGCCGAAGGCAGCCTGCCTGCCATGCTTGGGGCGGCAAAAAAGCTAGAGCCACCCCTGCTCTCTGCAGTGTGAAAAAACAGATCCTCAGTATTTATAGTTTGGGCCCAGTCCTGTTTATTTCTCATCCAAGGCTCCAAAACGAAACAACACTAGTGCAAACAAAGTAAGAGTGTGTGTGTTCTCCAACCAATTCTTTACATCTGGAAGCTCTTAACATTTTGGACTAGATTCTCAGCTGTTATAAACCAACAAAGCTCTAATGAATTTAATGGAGATTAGCAGTTTCCTTATGCTCACAAGATCAATCAAATCTGTTCTATATCTCCTCAAGTGGCTGAGGACTTTGGAAAATTATATGACCCTTGATATCTTATCCAAGGATGTATGCCATCATAACCAGCATTGGACTGTAAGCTCTTTTGAGGAAACTGTGTTATCTGATATGTTTATACAGTGCATTGCACAACTAAGCTCTAATTCTGACTGTGTGATACAGCCATAAAAATGACAATAATGATATATATCAGTGACGGAAGATCTGTCATGTTCTGATTATTTCATCATTAGCATAATTTCTCCTCTCAAAATACACTATAACTTAATTTTTTTCATTTTCCCCCCTGCATCAATGTCAAGTGCAGGTATGCGCCAAGCCAGCTCTGGTGTTATCATCAACAGGTTTTGTATTTGCACTGACAGAAGGGAAGGAAAACATGGATTAAATATAAACAAACACTTCAGGCTTACAGATTTTTTTTCTTAGTTGCCTTCAAATGGAAGTTGTTATAGCAACTATTCTTGGTCATCAGTAGTTCTTAAATGTGGAATAACTGCAGGGACTAATAGACATTTATATTATGAGTGCATCTAACAGCTATAGAGGCATCATAGGAAGTTATTTGATATTCAGAAGTTATTTGTTCACTATGACTTTGGCCCAATAAGTTATTTGTTTAGATGTTTGTCTGATTTAATACAGTATGCTTTACATACAATTATTTCATCACCTTTTACAGAAAAAAGTGTATACTTTAAATTCACATGCTTTAAATGCTCTTGGGGTGGGGGGACCTGACAAGTAGTACTTTTAATTACCCAAACTAGAAAAGCACGAGCTAGTTCCCAGTATTGTATTCCATGTTGAAATGCCATTTATATTTGTGTATAGGCCAAGAAAATATGTCAATATTTTAGAGCAACATGGGGTGGGGAAGAAATTGACTACTCAGGTAGTCAAGCAGGTGAAATACAGTACAGATTTCATGGACTGTTAAGTTATTAGGGCAAAGATTGCAAAAAAGCTTCCAAAAGATTAAGGCTGAGATTTTCAAAACTGCCAAGAAGATTTAGTTGCCAAGTTCCCATTTTAATTTTAATGGGAACTGGTTGTCTAAATCCCATTGGCACCTTTGAAAATCTCAGCCTTAAAGCAAACAGTTTTCACAAATTCAAAATCAGGCTATACTAAGAACATGCATATGTATTGCAGCAGACTTATAAGAGGGATGTGACACCAATGAACTTTGATAAGACAGAAAATCAGACCATCCTTCTAGTAGTATAAAAACTGTACAGTATTTGTGAAGATGACGAAAGGTCACATTTTGCTATGCTTTTGTCAAGCCTGGCACATGGCAATAAGCTTACAGCAATAATAATCAAAATATTATCAGAACCCACAAAATTCTCTTCTGGATTCATTGTGCAGTAAACCGCCAAAAGGGTGGATGGATAAGGATTGGATAAAAATGGCACAAAAGACCTGGAACAGTGCTGTGCAAAAGCTCTATACTTGTATAAGATACAGTAACTCCTCACTTAATGCTGTAATTATGTTCCTGAAAAATGCAACTTTAAGTGAAACAATGTTAAACGAATCCAATTGTCCCATAAGATTTAATGTAAATGCGGGGGTTAGGTTCCAAGAAAATATTTTGGGGGCAGACAAAAGGCCTTATACTGTATACTGTACAGTACTGCAGGCAGGCAAGGATGTTAGGAAGCACATTTGCAGCAGCAGCGGCAGCTTCCCCGGAGAACAGGCTCGGATTTTGCCAGGAATGCTCCAGGCCCACTTCTTCCCACCCCACTCCACCTCCTCTTCGGAGCATGCCACATCCCTCCCCCCCCAAAGTCCTAAGCGCTGCCAAACAGCTGTTTGGCAGCGCTTAGGACTTTCTGGGAGGGAAGAGGAGGAGCAGAGACACAGCGTTTCCCTACTCCTGCCCCTCCCTCCCAGAAAGTCCTAAGCGCCGCCAAACAGCTGTTTAGAGTCGCTTAGGATTTTCTGGGAGGGAGGGGGAGGAGTGGAGACGCGGGGCTTGTGCAATGCTCCCTTGTAAAGTCGCTGCTCTTCCACAGAATCTTACAAGCAGGCAGCCAAACGATGTTATAAAGGAGCATTGGACAACTTTAAATGAGCATGTTCCCTAATTGAGCAGGGACGTAACATGGAAACAATGTTAAGCGGGATGACATTAAATGAGGAGTTACTGTATGTCACAGGCACATTTAACTGATGGTATAAAAAGGTTGGTGAAAGAGCCAAACTTGGATTACAGAGTAACTGCAACAAGTCTGACAACTACCTGAACAAGCCATTCAAAGGCCAAGTAAGAAATATTGGGCTGCATAGGAATATTTTGGATTGTCCTCAAAGACTAAAGGCAGCAAATGTAATGAAGCTTATATGCACTGCCTCTGAGTTTCTGATGCTTGAGATCAGTTTCTGGCGTTGATTCCAAGGTCTTAAAGGTGGTATCAGCAATGAGCCACAAATTGTTGCACTCTATCGGAATGAAGATGATGAAAAGATGAAGAAGATTAAAAAACGAATACAAAAAGGATGATCTTTTATGACAACAGCCACAAAGCAGGATGCAGCCTTATTTGATATTTCTAGCAGATACTGAACATTTTAATTTTTTTTTCAAACCTGGGCTTGTTTTAAAAATCTCACTGGATGCAAATCAAGCCATGAACAGTGACTTAGTATGAGAAATGTATTTAAAGAAATTCCATTTTGAGTTATTCATTTTATTTATGATGATATAAAAGAGAGAACATACTTTAAGACACAAGCAAAAGGAATCAGAATTACACTTGAACTTTGAATCCTAATGCTGCATTTTCCTTTTGTATGGAATTTTCTTAGAATTTTTTTTTTATTTTAAAAAATGCAATTGCCAATGGCACTTTTAAGTTATTTGATATGCAGGTATTTGTCCTGGGGCTTCCTGAATCCAGTTTGCTGTCGACTGAGATGATCTGGAACCCAAGTTGCAGCTTGTTTCTTGACCAAGGCTTTTAAACAATGGGCCAGAAGCTTACTAAAGATCAAAGTTCAATCACTCCAGAAACTCCAGTGTGGTCTTTTGGTTAAGGTGCTGGATTCAGGAATTATGGTTTCAGTTCCCATTTCTGCCAGACTTCCAGTGTGACCTTAAGCAAGTCATTTAATTTCTATGGCTCTGAATCGAGGCCTTCATGTCTCTGTGCCCCATCTGTAAAAAGGGAAAAATAATACTTCCTTTCTCCTCCTTGTCAGTATTGTCTCTTTAGATTATAAAATTTTTGAGACAGGGATTGTTTCTTACTCTTTGTAAATACAGCACCCAGACACAATGGGGGCCTAGTCTCAGTGAGGGCCTTTATGGGCTATTGTTATATAAACAATAATAAACTCCCCACCACAGTTATCTGCTCTCGTTAGCTATAAACAGATTAAAAATAATATGGATAACAAAATTCTAGTGGCTACATACACATTTCTAAAAAAAAATATTTCTCATGGCTTTACAATTACTGGGCCAAGCTTATCCAAACTAGGATTATTCATTAATTATGAATAATACCTACAAAATAAGTCAGGTCTGAAGTGCACACACACAGCTATGTTTGGGTTATGCATATGTTTGTGGTTGGAAGATAAGAGCATGGAGTATTTTTTCATGTCCTCATGACTTAAATGGTTCAATTGATTTTGCTCAGACATTCCTAAAACATTCATCTCAAGCCTTAGGTGAAACAGCCCTAAAGAAGACATCAGTTTGAGAAAGCTATGAAGGTGGGAAAGAACCTGCTATACTGTGATACTCTACCTCAAAGCAGCACCCTGAAATTCCCATATTCACCACTGATGTATAATTATGATATGTTTTGTACAAAATATGCTTTGCAAGGTATCATTTTAAAAGTCTTGATCTCTTGAACATTAATATCCCTCTAGATGGTATGCGCTATCAATGTGTGTGAAGTTATGGAGTTTTGCTATGTGTGTGTTATTGAAATATATTGGGAAGCTAGGAACACTCACAACCAGCCTTTCAGGTACAATGGAGTAGCTTAGACAGCAGTTAATGGCTCATCAACACCCATCATGGAAAGAATCCACTATCCCAGAAACTGTATACAATGGAGACTTCTCAGAGAGAACACGTGGACAATGGAGACTGCTTGACCACTGGGGACTCCCTGATCCCCAGGTCACTGCAAAAGATCTTTCCAGCAAGCTGGAAGAAACTATAAAAGAGGGGAAGTGACATCATCGTTTGGCCTTTCTGCCCCCACCCCATCCCAACTCAATACCCGGAGGAACATCTGGAGGACAAAGACTTTGAACTGAGGAAGGGTGGTCCTGGGCTGGAAAGCAGTTCCATCCTGTGTATTGAGAATTTGTGACCTGTTTGGGTGAGACACTGCTTGATTCAAATCCCGTTTAAACTTGTAGAACTCAGACTGATCTCTATGCTTGCTACTTATAATCACTTAAAATCTTTCTGTAGTTAATATTTCTGTTTTATATTTTACCTAAAACAGTGTGTTTTGGTTGAAGTGCTTGGGAAATCTCAGCTCAGTTTACAAAGGATAGTGACCTGACACTGACCAGGCTTCTGACCAGTGCACGACAGTACAGTTCTGGGGTGAAAGGCTGGGGAGCTGAGGGGAATTGGATGGAACCTCCCTATTGATAGTTCATGAGTGGCTGGGAGATCATTCATGTAACTCAGTTGGGTCTGTCCCTGACCGTGGATGTCTGTCTAGGTGCAATACCTGTCAGAGGTTTATGGCATGACAACAGCATCACAGTGTGAGAGGAAACCCAGGTTGGTGGGTTTGGGAGACTTAGCAGCCCCACCGTCAGGTTGCACCCTGGGGACCCCATCACAGATACATACATACAGTACAGTGTCTCCAGTCTTTTATGCAAGGCCACTATACATTTGAAGTCTATAAGCAGATGAAAGTCCCACCATGCCTTCAACAGTGTCTCCATATGCCATACATAGTCCAAATTTACCCCCTTCCTGGGGTTTGGCTTTATTGGTGATTCAGATAACAAAACAAAGCTCAGCATAAATTTTCTCTCCTAGTTTCACTGTTCCCCATTTCCCTACAGGCCTCCCTCTGGCCAAGGGAGACATTCCAATCCCTCTTATAGCATGGTTGGAGCCAACAAGGTTCATTTACAATTGGAGTCAGCAATGAATGCTCTCCATTTGTACTCAGTGTTCAGGCGCCTGTGTTTATAGTGACTCAGGAAAGGAGTCTTGCATTCTTACCCAGCGTCCTGGAACCCTGCTACATACCACTTACACTAACTTTTATTTTTTTAATTAATGGTCTAATTGTAGCATTGCAAAGTGGTAATGTAAAATTATGCTATTCTTTTAATTTGATTGAGCAGAAAATATATGAAACATTTATCACTTATTCTGTCCATAATAGACTGCTAATGATGAGTTCACTAGCAACACACCCTTTAAAGTAAACTCAGATCTATTCCTAAAGGTTACAGCAATATACTTTCATCAAAAACAGATTTACTGTTCATTCTCTTAAAGCTTTGAGCACCACCTACACTCTGTGGGAGAACCTGACTCTAACTAGAAATACACTAATAAATCTGTAACAGATGTGAACTCATTCAAGCACAATCTCTGACCTCAGTTTCCACTTTGACTGTTACAATATTTTGCCTAAAATGCATCTGTAACCTACCAGTCAGTGTGTTACATGTCCCTAACTGTGCCTGATTCACAGAGGACATGGCTCTGTTACAGCTTTCAGCTTGAAAAAATGGCTCTTTAGCTCAGTCTGTAGAGACTCACATGGTTTAGCTCTGGAGGTCCTATCCAATCCTTAGAAGGGCTCTGACAGTAAGAGCAGGTGGGCGGCTTGAAGAACTATGGCACGGATCCTCCACCTGCCCTGATTAGGGGGCCTGGGGTAAAGGAACTGGGGCTGATCGGCCCCCCACCCAGGGCAGGTGGAGGGTCCCCCTTGGCACCGCCCAGCTGCTCACCCAGCTCTTACCGTGAACGGGCTGCGGCTCCAAGCTGTCCCCTGGCTGGGGAGAACCGCACTGGCAGCTGTGGGGAGCCTGGGTCCCTCCACCTGCCCTGGGTGGGGGTCTGGGACACTGAATGGGGGGCTGCTCGGGCCCCCTCACCCAGAGCAGGTGGAGGGTCTGCTGCAGCTCCCCACAGCTGCCAGTGCGTCTCTTCCCGACTGGGCTCTGGAGGAAGGGTGCCTTGGAGACTCAGTCCAGCCCCCGATGTAGAGCCCTGCAAATCCGCGGAATCTGCAGATAATTTTTGTGGATCGTGGACCGGATGTGGATACACATTTGTGTATCTGTGCAGGGCTCTACCAATTAGTTGTGTCCCCATCCAGCCCTCTCCATCAGTTCAATCCCTCCCCATCACCCACCTCAGTTCAGTCCCTCCAACTCTCACATCTGCTCCTCCTGAGGTTCTTCAGGTGTAGGGGGATGGGCTGCAGAGAGTCCACTGTCTCCCAGGCTGAAGGGGTGCATCTCCAGGGGCTCTTCACCCCTCTCTGTCCCTTTCCAGGCCAGGTTCTGCAGGGGGGATGACCAGATGTTCCATCCCTGATGCTCACAGCGGAGGAGGAGGGAGGAAAAGGCAGAGCTGTGTTGAGTGCTGGGCTCTTTGCTTGCTTCTTCCCTCTCCCCTCCTGTGAAAACAGCAAACAGAGGGCAGAGAAATCTGCCAGCTTCTGGCAGGGTTGAACTTTCATCACCAGATGAGCTCCAGCCCCCTGTGAAACCCCATCTCTCGCAAAAAAGTCACGAGAGTTGGCAGCACTGCAGTAGTATGTGTGCTGTGTATTCTTTATTTACAGAGAGCCCCTTTGACTCCATCATTCATTTTGCATTGTTGGCTTTCAAAACCACAGGATGGAGGAAAAAAGGTGAGGTACAAGGGGAAAAAAATCCTTTGTGATGCCAAAGTTCCATGAACGCAAGATCAGTTCCATTCTCGTCTGCCCACCCCTGCCAAAAAAATCCTATTATAATGCTCTCTTAACATTTCAGCAATCCAGCTCTTCTTTCCACAACTGCACTTCTTCAAATTAATAATCCCTAGTGTAATTCTAGCCACTTAAATCAATAGCTAGATTTAAATTTTCCCCTAAAGTGTGCAAAATTACATTGTATTTCTCTGCTACTTTTTGTTCTGTTCTGCTGCGGCAGGGTCCAGTGTGTCTGTGTCATTATATGACATTCCCTTGTATTTTTAACTCTCGTCTTAAAGGAGAAATGAAAACATTGGCCACTGCAATGTCTAAAATATGGGAGGTTATTTGGGAAGAGAGTACAGATGATCTCATGACTAGATGAGTTACTGATTTAAGGAATCTTAATAATTTTCAGTAACACTTCATGACTAAGACTTGACCCAGAAATATGAGTTTCTCTCTAGGTTGTAACTACAAAGGCCCTACATATATTTTTAGCTAGCTGAGGCATCCGTTATCAGTGGAAGCAAACCCAAAAGCAGATGGCTATTTAAGTTTGGCCCCTTACTTCAACTTCAGGAGACAATCTGTTACATATATGTAGCCAATGAGATTGAGCCATTGCTTAGAATCTATCTACCTTTTTGTTCCTACTAAGTCTTAAGGAAGCAGTGCACATAAGCCCTAAGTAATTAAAAGATATGGAGGGTGGCAGAAGTGAGGCTATGAAAGAAAAACACTGGCACATACTCCATCACTGCCTGTCAGCTCTTGAAAAACAGGAACTCAGTCACCATTATGAGCGTAAATAATTCTTGTAAGGATGGATTTTATTAACTATATTTCACAGCTTTCCTATTTACAATTATATCCATCTTCTTTAATAAGTGAGCCTGGAGAAACAGCCTATCTTATTTTGTTTTGTTTTTTTTCAATACATTCTCCTGCATGTATTTTTGGTTTTTGTTGTTTGGTTTGTATGTTTTATTTATTTTTTTGTGGATGACATAAGAATGGCCATACTGGGTCACACTAATCGTCCATCTAGCCCAGTATTCTGCCTTCCAGCAGTGGCCAGTGCTAGATGCTTCAGGAAATGTACAGAACAGGGCGATTTATCAAGTGATCCGTTCCCTGTCATCCAGTCCCAGCTTCTAAAAGTCAGACGTTTTGGGAAACCCAGAGCATGGAGTTGAATCCCTGTCCATCTTGGCTAATAGCCATTGATGGACCTATCCTCCATGAAGTTACCTACAGTAGAACCTCAAAGTTATGAACACCAGAGTTACAAACTGACCGGTCAACCACACGCCTCATTTGGAACCAGAAGTATACAATCAGGCAGCAGAGACAAAAAAAGCAAATACTCTACCGTACAATACTGTGTTAAACGTAAACTACTAAAAACAAAGGGAACGTTTTAAAAAAATGGACAAGGTAGAGAAACTGTTTCTGTGCTTGTTTTATTTAAATTAAGATGGTTAAAAGCAGCATTTTTCTTCTGCATAGTAAAGTTTCAAAGCTATATTAAGTCAATGTTCACTTATAAACTTTTGAAAGAACAACCATACCGTTTTCTTCAGAATTTTGATCAGAGTTACAAACATTTCAGAGTTACAAACAATCTCCATTCCCGAGATGTTCGTAACTCTGAGATTCTACTGTAATTCTTTTTTTAACCCAGTTATACTTTTGACCTTCACAACATTCCCACAGCAATGAGTTCCACAGGTTCACTGTGTTGTGTGAAGAAGTACTTCCTCATGTTTTTTTTAAACCTGCTGCCTATTAATTTCATTGGGTGACCCCTGGTTTCTATGTTACATGAAGGGGTAAATAACACTTCCTTATTCACTTTCTCCACGCCATTCATGATTGTATAGACCTCTATCTTAGTTGTCACTTTTCTAAGCTAAACAGTCCCAGTCTTTCTAATCTTTCTTCATATGGAAGCTGTTCCACAGCCCTAATCAGTTTTGTTCATACAAGAATCATAGAATCATAGAAGATTAGGGTTGGAAGAGACCTCAGGAGGTAATCTAGTCCAATCCTCTGCTCAAAGCCAGACCACACCAACTAAATCATCCCAGCCAGGGTTTTGTCAAGCCGGGCCTTAAAAACTTCTAAGGATAGCGCTTCCACCACCTCCCTAGGTAACCCGTTCCAGTGCTTCACCACCCTCTTAGTGAAATAGTGTTTCCTAATATCCAACCTAGACCTCCCCCACTGCAACTTGAGACCATTGCTCCTTGTCCTATCATCTGCCACCACTGAGAACCGCCAAACTCCATCCTCTTTGGAACCTCCCTTCAGGTACAGTAGTTGAAGGCTGCTATCAAATCCCCTCTCACTCTTCTCTTCTGCAGACTAAACAAGCCCAGTTCCCTCAGCCTCTCCTCATAAGTCATGTGCCCCAGCCCCCTGATCATTTTCGTTGCCCCACGCTGGACTCTCTCCAATTTGTCCACATCCTTTCTGTAGTGGGGGGCCCAAAAGTGGATGCAATACTCTAGATGTGGCCTCACCAGTGCCAAATAGAGGGGAATAATCACTTCCCTCGATCTGCTGGCAATGCTCCTACTAATGCAGCCCAATATGCTGTTAGCCTTCTTGGCAACAAGGGCACACTGCTGATTCATATCCAGCTTCTCATCCACTGTAATCCCCAGGTACTTTTCTGCAGCACTGCTGCTTAGCCAGTCGGTCTCCAGCCTATAGCGGTGCATGGGATTCTTCCTTCCTAAGTGCAGGACTCTGCACTTGTTCTTGTTGAACCTCATCAGATTTCTTTTGGCCCAATCCTCTAATTTGTCTAGGTCACTCTGGACCCTATCTCTACCCTCCAGCATATCTACCTCTCTTTCCCCCCCAGCTTAGTGTCATCCATGAACTTGCTGAGGGTGCAATCTATCCCATCATCCAGAACATTAACAAAGATGTTGAACAAAAACGACCCTTGGGGCTCTCCACTTGATACTGGCTGTCAGCTAGACATTAAGCCGTTGATCACTACCCATTGAGCCCAACAATCTAGCCAGCTTTCTATCCACCTTATAGTCCATTCATCCAATCCATACTTCTTTAACTTGCTGGCAAGAATACTGTAGGAGACCATATCTAAAGCTTTGCTAAAGTCAAGATATATCACATCCACTGCTTTCCCCATATCTACAGAGCCAATTATCTCATCATAGAAAGCAATCAGGTTGGTCAGGCATGACTTGCCCTTGGTGAATCCATGTTGATTGTTCCTGATCACCTTCCTCTCCTCCACATGCTTCAGAATGGTTTCCTTGAGGACCTGCTCCATGATTTTTCCAGGGACTGAGGTGAGGCTGATCGGTCTGTTGTTCCTCGGGTTCTTCTTCTTCCCTTTTTGAAAGATGGGAAGATTGTTGCCCTTCTCTGTACTTTTTCCAATTCTAATATATCTTTTTTGAGATGAGGTGACCAGAACTGCACACAGTACTCAAAGTGTGGGTGTACCAATTATTTATATAGTGGCATCATGATATTTTCTGTCTTATTATCTATCCCTTTCCTAATGGTTCCTAATAGTCTGTTAGCTTTTTTGACTGCTACTGCACATTGACCAGATGTTCTCAAAGAACTATCCACAATACTCCAAGATCTCTTTCTTGAGTGATAACAGCTTATTTAAACCCCATCATGTTGTATGTATGGCTGGGATTAAGTTTTCCAATATGCATTTATCAACACTGAATTTCATCTGCCATTTTGTTACCCAAGCACCCAGTTTTGCAAAATCCCTTTGTAACTCTTTGTAGTCAGCTTTGGACTTAACTAACTTGTGCAATTTTGTATCATCTGCAAATTTTGCCACCTCACTGTTTATCCCTTTTCCCAGATCATTTATGAATATGTTGAATAGCACTGGTACCAGTACAGATCCTTGGGGGACCCCTCCATTTACCTCTTTCCACTGTGAAAACTGGCCATTTATTCCTACCCTTTATTTCCTGTCTTTTATCCAGTTACTGTCCCAGGAGAGGACCTTCCCTCTTATCCCATGACTGCTTAGTTTGCTTAAGACCTTTGATGAGGGACCTTGTCAAAGGCTTTCTGATAGTCCAAGTACACTATATCCACTTGATCACCCTTGTCCACGTTTGTTGAATTCTAAAAGATAGGTGAGACATGATTTCCCTTTACAAAAGCTGTGTTCCCTCTTTCCGAGTAAATTATATTCATCTATGTGTCTGATAATTCTGTTCTTTACTATAGTTTCAACCAATTTGCCTGTTCTGAAGTTAGGATTACTGGCCTGTAATTGCCAGGATTGCCTCTGGAGCCTTTTTAAAAAATTGGCATTACAATCATCTGGTACAGAGGCTGATTTAAATCATAGTTACATGCAACAGTTAGTAGTTCTGCAATTTCATATTTGGGTGAATGCCATCTGGGTCTGGTAACTTATTACTGTTTAATTTATCAATTTGCTCCAAAACCTCCTCTACTGACACCTCAATCTGGGACAGTTCCTCAGCTTTGCCACACCTGAGACATTTATTTTAGGTGACAATCTCCCTCACATCCTCTGCAGTGACAACAGAAGCAAAGAATTCATTTAACTTCTCTGTAACGGCCTTGTCTTCCTTGAGTGCTCCTTTAGCATCCTGATCACCCAATGGCATCAGTGGTGATGGTGTTTTGGGTATTTTGTGGATTTGTTTCTGTCTTTAATGGCACTGTAAAAGAAATGCTCTAATTTAACAACTCTGGACCCGAACCCTGGGTCTGGCTGAGCTGTACTTACCACAGGACCCAGAGAAGGAGGATGGGGGAAGAAGTTTACTCTAAAATTTCTTCCTCCCTAAGCCTCACCCTGACTGGGGACCAAAACAGCCTGGTACAGCACAGAGCAGCTTCGGAACTGCAGTAAATGACACAGTGCCAGCCAGGACTCAAGGGATTCCCTCATGCTCCCACTCCATCACAACAGATGGTGTAAAGCCAGTGTAGCCCAATACCTCACTACCTAATAAGTGTAGGCCAATACCTCACTACCCAGCCCTTTTGCATCAATGGAGTGATTTCTATAACAAAGCCACTTTATTATTATTATTTTTATTCTATCAGTGGTCAAAGGACAACTTATTTATTTATTTATTTATTTGTGTACCCATGGTGATAGGACTGCTTCAGGGCTCAAGAGAGTACTAGGACCTTTGAGGAAAAACCTTTTTATTTTTGGTAAATTTATCTTAAAATATACATTTTAAAGTTTGCCTATTAGATGCAAAACTCACTATAACTAAGGGGTCATTAGGGAATGTAATTTCAACTGTAGCACAAAATGCAAGCAAATTATTGCAAAAATTAGGTTCTGAGGAATTGAAGCTGCTCTGGTTAAGACAGTAAAGAGCAAGTGCGGTGGGAAAGCAGCCTCTAATGGATAAAGTCAGGGATACAGGTAAATAATGTAGTAAAAGTTCTAACTCCATGAGAAAAAATTATTATAAGATTATACTAGCTGGCTAGTCAAAGGATTTGTAGTGCTTCTAAAGAGTGGAGAGATTGTATAACCACCTCTCTCCTGTTAGGCTTATAAGACAAAGTAAGAAAATACACAGTAGTACTGAATGATCCTTCACCATACCAGGTGTGAAGATTTTGTTTTGTTTGGCACTAAGTAAATAACTTTGTAGACATATGTCTTTGGGAGGCTCTTTCTGAGTGATCATTATGACATGTTAGAGTATTACAGTATTTCAAGACAACTTTTGGGGGGTATATCTCAAAGATATTTAACCCCAATGGGAAAAGATTCTACCTTCAAAATTCACCATGCTATTTCCTCCTTATGATGTTTGTCAAACAAACGCATGCAGAATATTTTCTTTCTAACATTGTGGGAACACAAATTAAGTTGGTTAGAAAATTATCTATGGAAAAAGTAAGACTTTCAATGTTCCTGGAACACTAATTCAATGCCAAAATGCAGAAAGTGTGCCTTGCACACATCATTGTTTTGAAATGAACTACTATCCAAAAATATTTATGTAGACTTGGACAATATTCACAAACAGCTGGGGCTGACACAATTGTTGATCTAAACAAATAAATAGCTCAAGTTTTAATTCCTTTTCCCTTCACCCTAACCCCAGGCCCAGTGAATTTCAATTGAAATAAATAAATCATCTTCACTTCTTGACCTTTTAAAAATACAATTTGTGAACCATGCTTTATCTTGATCAACTTTGACATTCCTGAGGATTCAGGTGGCTGCATGTTAATAAACTGACCTTATGCTTGTCTCCATTTGGGTTTTAGTATAGCTTTGGTGACATAGATCAGTTTTAGTAGAAATCAACCTAATATTCATCCCCATCACTGAGGACTAGATTGATCCTTTAAATAAGGGGTCGAATGTAAGGATGACCACTCCAGGAAAGAAGTCACAATTCCTCCCCTCTTCTCCTTCTTGCCCTGGGGCAAAGAGGAAATAGGTTACTTCACCTTTTCAGGCTACAGCCAATTCCCCTCCATTGGGTCTGCTGGCCATTGCAAGAAGTAAGGGTGATGCAGTCTTGGCTCCACCCTTGTTCCCTCCCGCCATCCACATGCTCAAAGGGAGAATATTGGGTGTGTAGCCCCGGTCTACCCCAAGCCCCAGCCAAAATCTGAGTTGTCCTACTGTGAGCACAGACTGGGATGGGGCTTTACTCTCTTGTCCTGCCATCATATGACTAGTCAAAATTGAGTCCTAAATTGTAGGAATGGGCCTGGATACTCTCCCAAAGTTTGAAAATACTAAGATCCAGGATGTGGGGTTGGGGCCATGTCACCTAAGCTAAAGTAATGCATGTCTGTTCAAAGGCAGACGCAGCAATGTGATGCCAGCATTCTACACTCAAGCTCTAGGTACATTAGTACAACTCTTTGACGCAGGTTGCATGGCCTCTGCCTGATTCTTGCCAGCATTATAAATTTTTACTTTTGCGAGGCACTGATTTCTTTTAAAAGTGACTTTTCTTTGGAGCTTTCCACTAGCTGTATTTTTATCTCCCAATTCCCACCTGATCAACTTAGCTGTCTTACTGAGAGAGCAGGCAAGTGTCCCCTTTCCCTAGACTCATTGCTATTGAATCTGTTAATAGTGGTGCTGACTGATCAGTGCTGCTGGGGCCTTCAATTCTTCCATCCATTCTTCCTCCAGCGGCCAAAAAACTTATGGCAATAGGATCTCTATCCTAAACCCAGGCTCTCCGGTGTGATGTTACACTCTATATGATTTTATGAAAATATGCTAATGTAACTGGAATATGCTTCATGCAAAAGGTCTCTTGTAAGGTATCATTACAAAGCTTATAATTTACTGAGTATGATCATCCTACTTGTATATATGTACTACTTTTGTATCTGAAACTATAAATATGAAATATAACTCTGAGGGCCTATTGTAATTATGCAAAGTGTGGGCCATTAATGGTGGTTTGGAATCTTGATGACTCCCATTAACCAGGACAATTGACTGCAGATGGCTCTGTTTTACCTGTAAGTCTTCCTGTATACCTGTGTGCTGGCAAATGGGTAATGAAGTCTTACAGTGACATGTGATCATGTCACCTGAACTGGAATCCAGAGGGGAAGGGGGTGATCCTGAGGGACAAAGGATTCCTGCCTTATGCAAAAGATATATAAGTGGGTGGAACAGAGAAAAGGAGGCAGCCATCATGAGGAATACCCTAGCTACCACCTGAGCTGGAACAAGGGCCATACCAGGGGAAAGGATTGTGCCCAGAGTAGGAAGGTGTCCAGTCTGTGAAAGAGACTTATTGAAACATCTTTCAGGGTGAGATTTTATCTGTACTCAGTTGTATTACTGAATTAGGCTTAGATTTGCATGTTTTATTTTATTTTGCTTGGTAATTCACTTTGTTCTGTCTGTTACTACTTGAAACCACTTAAATTCTACTTTCTGTATTTAATAAATCACGTTTACTTATTAATTAACTCAGAGTATGTGTTAAGACCTGGGGGGGGGGGGAGGAGGCAAACAGCTGTGCATATCTCTCTATCAGTGTTATAGAGGGTGAACAATTTTTAAGCTTTATACAGAGTAAAATGGATTTATTTGGGTTTAGACCCCATTGGGAGTTGGGCATCTGAGTGTTAAAGTCAAGAACACTTCTGTAAGCTGCTTTCAGTTAAGTCTGCAGCTTTGGGGCAAGTAATTCAGACCCTGGGTCTGTGTTGGAGGAGACGGGCGTGTTTGGCTTAGCACGACAGGGTGCTGGGGTCCCGAGCTGGCAGGGAAAGCAGGGGCAGAAGTAGTCTTGGCACATCAGTTGGCAGTTCCCAAGGTGGTTTCTGTGATCCAACCCGTCACATCTGGTTCAAATAAAAAGATGCTAACAGGGTGTCAAAAGCCAACAAAACATCCCTTTTTAAATGGCAAAATTCTCAAATAATGCAATACAAAAGAGTATCCATTCAATCAGTCCATTCCATCCATTCAGCACAGAAGTATTAGATCACTTTAGACCACTTAAATCCTCAACAAAATTGTCTGGAATAGCGGTCACCATCTTAGTAATAACTGTTTCTGCTCTCAATAAAGAGAGTATTCTGTTCTGTTCAGTGTTTAAAAACATACACCTTATTCCAAATACGGTATACAATTTTTTAATTGGTTTGAAGGTTTTGTATAAAAATAGGAAACATTTACATAAACACGGGACTACATGTGGCTAAGTGCTCTAGTCTGACTGAGCTTCACTCTGGGCAGAATTAGGGGGGCACATTTTTAAAAGAGAGTTCTATGTCTGCATGTGTAAACAATTAGTTATTAATAGATACGGTGTTGGTAGATGGCTCTCAAGAATATGTTCCTGGGCACCTCCTCCTGGCTGGTCTGGGGATTAGCTCCATCCAGGTCCGATGCCCCTGGCAGCTTCGGATCTCTGGATCATAGGAATGCCCCAGCCACCACTCCTTTATCCCAGGAATGCCCCTTATGGTGAGTGTCAGTGTAGAGCTGCTATGCTGGCTCTATACAACTCAGATTTCCCTTACACAAGGAGAATCCTCAGGGAGCCAGTTAAATCAGCGTCCCAGCTGCTTTGTGCTAATGGAGCACCTAAGAATCTGACCCTTCTTTTCTAGTGCAGGCAATTAATATGATTTCGATGTCCACATATATACTCTATTTTCCAGCACATGCTTTCTATAAGGATTCCCTGTATTAAAGCCAAGATCCAGGAGTCTTATCCAACGTATGCTACCACTGGCCTTTTATTCTCTAACATCAGCACTAGAAACACACTAACTATACAAATAATGGTCTAGTCTCCACTGAATAATATGCATTGATTTGATTCAGAATTGTACTACTCCTGTTTTATATCAGTGTTTAATTGAAACCAATAGAGTTATATGAGCATAAATTAGTATAATGCTGTGGTGAATTACACTCAGAACTTTATTATCTGTGGGAGTTATATGCATGTTTTGTATGGAGAGGAATAGCTGACCCCTAACTGGGAGCTAGTCATGGCAGATATAATACTGACATGGGATCCACATGATGATATTTTTATGCATACTACAAAATAAGAATGATTGCAAATATCAGCAACCACAAAAAGCATTTTTATTCAAATTCATGAGAACAGCACATTTGTGCAGTGAATAGGGCTCACTAAACTAGCTGCCTTTTGGTACTGTTCACATGCCTATCTGATTTTATACAACAAATACCACTTTATCAGTGTGCATAAATAACTTTCTTACTCTGAATCTGGAAAGGAACAATTGAACATTATACAGCACAACGTCTCTTTCAGAAGTAGAGACCAACAACTTTTTCTTTACCTACTATTATAGCCCCAACTGTGGGTTAGAGCGTTCATTACAAGTAAATGCATTGCACTAGATGCCAGAGCCCCTAACTATTCTTAGAGGCTGCCAAAAATTGAAATAAAACATTACTAGGTGTGTTCCTGGATGCTACATCCAGCTGAAGTTTGTTGTGGTTTCTTTTTGCAAGTCCCACTTTTACTGTCAGTTATCATGAAAGCTTTGCTTAGCATGGAAAACACAAGACAATGAACTCTCTTTTCAGTATACAGTTAATTTGAGACAGAGTCTTAAAATCAACGCTACTACTGCCATCACCTGGCTTATCACGAGTGGCTGTCATGACAAGTAACTGCTAATGTCAAAGAAACTAAAAATATGATTGGCCAAAAATACAAGGGATGGGAGTGGTTGTGCACCTTGTTTTTAAAAGCTTTACAACATCATTACCAAGAAATACAGCATCAGTATTTAAAATTATTTTCCAGCTCAGCCTCTTCCTCTTTAGCATTCCCTTAACTCCTAATGTTTTCTTGTCTTTTGCACTGCCAACTTGAATAATGGTGCAATGACACATGACTGGCCAGTAACTAGTGTTATTCATAAAAACTCATGTCATTGGTGGTTCTCATGAACATTGAACAGTGTTGTCTTAGACATAACATATTTGTGGTTTATTTGTGAAAGCAGCACTGATATACCAGCTTTTTCCTCTCTGTTTCAATGCTTTATGATAGTTTCTGTGATAGTCTGTTCAATCTGTGACCAGAGAATAAAGGAAAACTCAAGGCCATTGTTGGTCATGGCTAACAGCTGTAAGCTTCACATTTTGTTATGAATTATTGGTTAACTACTTTTCATACCCCGATGCATTGTTCTAAAGAGACATCATAGTATCTATCTTCCTTTTTGCACTACAGCTTTTTATCTTAAAGTTAAAAGGAAAATAATTGTTGAGAGCCAATTAGTAGGCCCTTCTGTGGAGAATTCTAAAAGAATTTTTAATTAGTAAAGTGAACCATAGCATGAGTCACCTGAGAAAGAATTACTTTAGTTCAGAAAGCAGTTAAGATTTCAGATACAAATATATTAGCCAACATTTGTCTCTAAGCCAGATTCACTATCCTTCCTCTTAGTGAATAGTATCTTATTCTATAAACTGTTTTCTGTATGAGAATTTCGGAAGGTATAACATACTATTCCAGAATCTGGCCCTTTTGTTAGGTCTGCAACATTGCTTAAATATAGGACAGATGAAATTGCATGTACTGTTTATGCTTATGTCAGCTAAATTCCAATTAACAGTTCTATATTCTGTTCTGTCTCAATTTCCATTGTAGTTTAATAAGAGAAATTATTGTTCACTTCTGTCCTACTCTGCAGTGCTGTTAAGAAGCAGCTGTGACAATGCTACCACCAGAAGTGGCTGGATTTAAGAAGAAAGTAATGTGATCCTTATAGAGGCAGAGTCTGCAAAGGATTTTGCAGTAATGCAAAATTTTCTGAAAGAAGATGAAAACCTACCTCTTTTATAGCATTTTCATCAGTAGATCTGAAAGTGATTTACCAAGGAAGTATGTATCATCAAATCCCCATTTTACAGATATGGAAACTGAAGCACAGAGAGGTGAAATGACTTGCCCAAGGTCATTGCAGAAGGCCGCGGACAGAGCTGTGGATAAAATCCTGCTCTTCTGAGTTCCAGTTGAGGGCATGGTTTACTAGGCTGCAGTGACACACACACACACACACACAAACTCTATAAAGGGGATACAAAATATAAAGGTGGTAGGTGTTGTTATATTGGAAGAAACACTGATTTTCCCTTAGAAGTGATATCATTAACTTCACATTGGTGTCTTCTCCGCTAAACTCTACCATCAAGACCTTCTTGATGTGGGGGGGGGGGGGGGGGAGAAGGGGGAACCCTGAACCTTAACATAATAAGGGATATGATGAATCCAATCCTTCTCCCACTGATGTCATTGGTAATTTATTCAGTTCCTTCAATAAAAGCAGAATCAAACCATATGTAGGTAAAATGGCCTAAAAAGAGGAGCACTAGAAAGCTATCAGAAAGCTATCAGTGTAAGAAACATAAAACAATGTAAGAGTCATTTTTTTCAACATCAGTAACATTCTTCTGACTTTTAGTTTCCCACTCCAGTATCTCTTACTTAAATAACGTACAATTACATATATAGGAGAGCAGCAGGTTTGTGCATGAAAGGTAAAATATGAGTTTAAAATGAAGGACACTTATAAGGTATAGTATATGATGTGCAAATTTTAGTAGGAATCAACAGATAGTCTTAAACTGAAACATTTCTCATAAGTTATTTATGAATTCAAAGCAATATTTGCAATTAAAAATGCATAAGTATGATGTGTGTTGAATAGAACTATTAGATATGCATGTTTACTTTTTAGTGAACACAGAGATCAGTAGTTTCCCCCTCTAGATGTCATTTCCAGAGAGTTATAGAATGTGAAATATTTTCAGACATCAAGACAATGGTATATTGCATCTTTTTTTTTTAAATAAATTGGGTAGTGGTTTGGGACTACTTGTTGGTTCTGGCAAGGAGGTGTCATTCAAGCCACTCTATCTCTTTACAAGTTAGAAGGAACTAGATCTTCCATCTTCTGACTCACCAGATATTGAAAGCAGTATTATTTCCCTCTAGAAGAGCAATGTTAGTCTATCCATATTTAAAACCAACAATAACAAGACTTCATTAGAACAAGAATAAAACATCTTTGATGGTTAAAAACTTTTGTACTTTCACTGAATTTCTCTACAAACTCACTACTACATGAAACCAGTGAATAGAAAATGGTCGAAACACAAGGCATAACAAAGCAAGCCCTGGATGATTTTTGTCTGTTTTTTAGCAGTGAAGTGGTAGAAGAGACAGCAATGGCTGTTGTCACACTGTAAATGTCAAACTAATCACACTATTTTCATCTCAGTAAAACACCATTAAACCAAGAAAACATGTAAACAACTTCAGGAAAAATCCATCAACACATATTTTATCAAACAAGATTTCATTAGAATAGGTATCTAGGTTTAGCACTGCTCCACCTTGAAAACCCGCTCCTGCTCATGGCCATTAGGTGACGCAAAAGGCAGTTTTGGGTATTCTACCTCCCACCTATCATCACAGTGTCTGAGCATTTGAACTTAGGGCCATAATCCATGTCCGCTGAACTCAATGGGAGATTTTCTATCAGCATTGGATTCGATTTTTAATAGCCATTTGAGGTTCTCTCAACCCTGTAATTAAAAAAAAAATCCATTTGTACTGTACATCTGAACATATATAATTTAATCACCTTTCTATAAAAAATAACATTGCATCATTCATATTGGAAGTCAAGTCATTACAATCCAATTACATAACATCTCTTACTTATAGTATTATTGAAGTTCTGTACCTGTTACCATGCATAACCCAAAAAATCTTAAGAAATAAAGATCTTAGTTATCAATTTGGAGTATTTCATCTGCATAACAGCACAGAAATATACTGTGTATCCCCCACCCCCTCTAGTTTTTACTCACCTAAAAGGTTTGCTATACATTTTCTTCATTGCAACAAAAGATATCAGTTCTTTAAATTCTAGCTCAAGTCCTTGACTTATATAATCCTGACAACTCCTCAAATGCAGTCTGCAGCATTACACAGCAGCTTTCAAAAATATACATCTGTTGAATGTCTGCTGCAGGTAAATCTGTGTTTACTTCCTTTGTATAGTTAGTGGCATCAGAAAGTTTTGGGACAGAAAGAGGCTAGGGTGCTCATCTACATCCATTCAATTTTTTTCCAACAAAATTAAAACAAAACTACGAAGAATTTTGAAGAAGAAACAACCTGTTTTTAACCCATATACAATTTTGAAGGCATCTAGAGACCTAGTTCCAGAAGCAAAAATAATCTTTGTTCTTGTAAAAAGCCTATGGATCTGGGAACTAAGGACCACACAAACCTACCACCTTCCGTTCTAAGTGCAAGGCACATTTCTCTGACATGGCCTCCTCTAACATAAAAATATAGCATCATATGTGTCATTATCAAAAGAATTAAAAAACAAAACAAAAAAACCACTCCCCTGTACACACTTCCCAGCTGGAGAGAGGATGAAAGAACAAACGCAAACATGATGTCAGTTACATCACTTAATGTACTGCTGGAGGGCAGTCAGATACTATGGTGAAGAGCATGGTGCAAGAACATATCTAAAATGGAACATTAATTATTCCGAAAATTACCAGGTAAATATTGCTTAGGCACAACCCTCTGAGTTTTCTAATACAGCTCTGTAAGTGACCTTAGCTCTAACCTGGATAGCTATAGCTCCCTGGAGGACTGCAGATAATTCAGTCTGCAAGCTATTCAGACAAGTACTTCTCTTAAAATAAGGATACTAATGATACAAAACTGTGCCAAATCAAGTGGGGTAGAATTGTGATATAAACTGCTACGGACCTGAAATCACCATTCTCATTTCAGACATTAAGCTTGCGTTCAACCTCAGTTTCTGACATGAAAAGCCTACACCCACAAAGCATGAGAGAATCTACAAGTTTCCCAGTAACGATGATTTAAAATATTCTGTTCATGACAGATAAAAATGAGCATAAAGATTGCTTGCTGTTCAAGCCAAAATTTGATACGTTATATTTCTTACTTTTACAAAAAATGATCACTAAGGTACACTTGTTCTCCAAAGAATAAAGCTCTGTTCTGAGTGGTTAAATATATCATTGTTTTACAGTTTATGCAATAATTGGAAGAGAAAATGCTGTAAGTACGAAGGCTAGCACTGTGTGTACTGTAGATTAGTTGTATCACTGACCATGAAAGGCATACTGCAGATATTACTTTCTGATTCTATGTAATTCATTTCCTCCATTTGAAAGTTTACAGGACTTTATTCCCAGCAGAACAAATATGTGCATACAGGTGCAACAGTGTAACGAAGTATGGGTTCACATACAGTACATCAATATCACAGATAAGTATAGAAATTACCCCAATTGGTGGTGTTTCTGAAATAAATTGTTTGAGATTTCTTTACACTCATGTTAATAACTTGTGCACGGGCATGAAACTCAAGTGAGTTTTTGAAGCAAGCTGTCAGAATCCATTAAGTGTCTGATCACTACTTTAAACGGCATAAAGCACAGGTAAGAATTAAAACCTACATCAGGAATGGGGAACCAACAGCCCGGAGGCCGGATCTGGATACCTTGCTCATTTTCATCCGGCCCCTGGGCCGCATGCGATCAACTCACCTTCCCAGGGGGGCGTGGAAACTCAGCGCTTCCTTCCACAGCGGGACAAGCCGGCACTTGTGGCTCCAGCCCTGTAGGGGGCGAGCCAGCACTTGTGGTTCCAGCCCTGGAAGGGGGGGGGGGGGGGGCGCCGAGGCTCAGGGCTTCCCGCCTGCAGTGGGGCGAGCCAGTGCCTGTTGTACCCCCTACCGTGGGGCTGGAGATGCAAGCGCCGGCTTGTCCCACTGCAGGAGGAAGTGCTGAGCCTCTGCGTTCCCCCCCTGGGCACGTGAGTTGAACGTGCATGGCCCGCCATTGATTTTTTTTGGTGGGTCAATGGCCCCTGATACAAAAAAGGTTCCCCATGCCTCGCCTACATTTTCAAAAATGACTAGTGATTTTTGCTGTATCAATTTTTTGGGGGTGTCTTAACTTTCAGAAAGTCCTGAGTAAATACCCTGTGAAAAATCAGACCCCTTTAAAGCAACTGAAGCTGAGCATCCAAAAATTGAGGTACCCACAATCACTAGTAACATTTCAAAAACTTGATGCCTATTTGTAAAGTGTGTATGTAAATTTTCTGCAAATTAAATGATGGGGCTATGTGCCTTTTTAAAAAAAAAAACCAAATCATGAGCACAATTTATTATAACCAATCAGGTATATGTGATGGGGTGTCCACCCCACACAAGGGAGAGCAGGTTAAATTAGGTTAATTAACTTGAGATGCTGCACCTAGAGGAGAAAGGCTGATGGAGAATGGAGTCCAGCTGGGAAGGCACAGGCGGGGTTGGTATAAAGCCAGGAATTTGGCAGCAGAAAAGGGCTACACGGGAAGTAGTTTGCAGTCGCTCCTTGGGAGAAGGAAGGTCTGTTTAAGACTACAGATTTAGGGAGTCTGAAGAGAGCTTGGGTTGATAAATCCAGAGTGGGGGAAGAGTGCATGTGTGCAGAAGATAAGAGCAGAGAAGTAAGAAGGAGTCCAGCGGAAACAGCAACAGGCTCTGGATGCAAGCAGATCACAGTTGCTAGACACAGGGGCCCTGGACTGGAACTTAGAGTAGAGGGTGGGGCTGGGTTCCTCTACCAACCGCTGAAGAGGCACAGACTGGGACATGGAGCAGAAGACTGCCTGGGATTGTCATCCAAGGACTTTGCTACCCTAGAAGGGGAGGACCTAGTGACCTGGCTGGAGGACTGAGTCTCTAAGAAGGGGTATCTGAGTACCAGATTGAGAGAGGCACCACGAAGTGAAGAAAGGGGCATTGGACTTGGAAGGAGCTAATCCCCAAACCAGCCAGGAGGAGGTGCCTTAGCAGTGAATGGACCCCATGACAGTATAGAACACAAAGAAAAATGTAAATGGTGACATATAGAAATAGTATAAAATATTGCATGAGATAAAGAATACCATTCATCTATTTGCCTCTGGGAAGTGAGACCCTTTCCCCACTGAACAGAAGTGGAGTGATAAGCTATTAATTTCTAAAGAATTTTAAGTTCCACTTTAAAATTTCTAGCCTTTGCTTATGACGATAACTTCCAAGTTTGACAAAATGAAGTACTGTCTTCCTGAATTTCCTGCTGACCAGCTCAATGCTTCTGCCATTGTTCATAGTTTTCCTTCATGGTAACAGAGGGAAACTGAAAAGGCTCTGGCCAGTTTCATTACTGCTCTTCAGAACTTTATGGACAGCACTGAAACTGACAATAAGGCTGTCAGTTTCATTTTTCTGCTGGGTGAGAAGACTGTAAGCAACAGCACAGGCTATTAATGGAAAAGGAGACCCAAAAGAAAAAAAGGTTGGGGAAGAGGTAGAATAGTGGAGACTTCCTCTCAAAACAACATGGAATCTGGGTGAGAAGTGAAAGAAACAGAGACCCCAACTCACACACATCCATGCTTGGTGGCCTCTTGTGGAGGAGGAGAGAAATTTACAAAGAATCAGTTTAATATCTTTGAAGAATTAAGAGGTATACTGAGGTTATTTTCATATACTAAATTAATTAAGAGTTTGGACCGGACATGAGCAAAATTAACTCTTACCTGCTATAGATTCACAGATTCTAAGGCCAGAAGAAAACATTGTAATTATCTAGTCTGACCTCCTGTTTAATACAGGTCATAGAACTTCCCCAAAGTAAATTCCTGGAGCAGATCCTTGGAAAAAACATCCAATGTTGATTTAAAAATGGTCAGTGATGGAGAATCCACCATAAGTCTTTGTACATTGTTCCATTGATTAATGACTCTGACTGTTAAAACTTTGCCTTTTTTCCAATCTGAATTTGTCAAGCTTCAGCTTCCAGCCATTGGATCATCTTGTATCTTTCTCTGTTGGACTGAAGAGACCATTATTAAATATTTGTTCCTCCCTCATGTAGGTACTTATAGACTGCAATCAAGTCTAATTTTCTCTTTGTTAAACTAAATGGACTCAAGGAGCTCAATCTATAACTATTTGGCATGTTTTCTAATCCTTTAATCATTCTCGTAGCTCTTCTCTGAAACCTCTCCAATTTATCAACATCCTTCTTGAATTCAGAGAACCAGAACTGGACACAGCATTCCAGCAGCAGTCACAGCAGCATTAATTTTTCTTATTGGTTAACAAACGCAGAAGAAAATGAACTGTCAGAAGCTGCTTTGCATAATACAAGTGAGAGCACAAATAGGAGGGACTACGTATGTTAATCAAGGGAACACTGATCAGTGTGCAGTTGGAAGCAAACTATTCCTTGAGTATTTTGATAATTGATGATACAGTACATTACATTACACAAGCAGCAGGTGTTTAAATTGCATTTATGAAAATAATTCTGTGTTTGAGCAGGTGCTCTCAAGTGCATCTAACTGCATTCCTGATGCATTCTTTGAAAATTTAGCCTTTATGGTCCATTTCGGAGATTGGCCATATACTGTACAGATAAGCCTGCAGCAACTTTTCTAATGTTCAACAGTATACCATTGTATTACATATTTTGCCAATCCTGCCAAGACTAACTAAATCACCACATCTATACTAAGCAAATATACAACAATTCTTCTAACAGAAACACAGGTGCAAAACCCCTTTCCTTCCTTAAAATCTGAAACTTTTTTCCCTTAAATGTGTATGTTTTATAATTGTTTTAAAAATTAAACCATTGTTGTTTCAATAAAAAGGTTCTCTGTTAAAAATGATGTGGATTAAAAAAATTATTAACAGTCACGTAATGCTGTTCACAATATCATGCCAGTTGACTTCATTTTTTTAAATCATCTTCATCTGCATTAACATGGTGCTAATTATGGGCTGAATCCTGAAAATTTAGGCCATTCTACTCTATAGAGATTACAGTGGCATAGCGCTGGAGCCATAACTATGTCAGCACAGACGTGTATATAGACACAGCCTACAGCAACGGAAGAAGTTTTTCCATCACAGTAGGAACACCATCTCCCCGAGCGATGGTAGCTAGGGACTTGTCTACACTCGAAATGCTACAGTGGCACAGCTACTCCCCTGCACCTGCACCACTCTAGCTCTTCAGTGCAGTTTTCCTGTTGGCGTAGGTAATCCACCTAACTGAGAGGCAATAGGTAGGTCAAAAGAAGCAGTCTTCCATCAACCTAGCACTGTCTACACCAGGGGTGGCCAACCTGAGCCTGAGAAGGAGCCAGAATTTACCAATGTACATTGCCAAAGAGCCACAGTAATACGTCAACAGCCCCCCATCAGTTTCCCCCCCCAGCACCTCCCACCCACCAGCAGCCCCACCCATCAGCGCCTCCCCCTCCCTCCCCACACTTCAAGATCATCTGTTTTGAGGCTCATGGGGGGGGGGGGAAGGAGCGAGGGCACAGCAGGCTGAGGGGAGGGGCTCGGAAGGGGTGGAGTGGGGGCAGGGCCTGTGGCAGAGCAAGGAGTTGAGCAGTGAACACCCCTCGGCACATTGGAAAGTTGGCGCCTGTAGTTCCAGCCCCGGAGTCAGTGCCTATACAAAAGGAGACGCATATTAACTTCTGAAGAGCCGCATGTGGCTCCGGAGCCACAAGTTGGCCACCCCGGTCTACACAAATGTTAGGTTGGCTTAACTATGCAGCTCAGGGTGTGGATTTTTCACATCCCTAAGCAATGCAGTTAAGCCAAATTAATTTTTTAATGTAGACCAGGGCTGATGCATAAGCAGTCCTTACGCAGTCACACCAATCAATCAGTGGAAGCACTCATATGAGAAAGGGTTGGCTCATGACCTACGTCAATGCACGCACATAAAGGGCAGGCGGGACATGATTTTTATAAAGTGAGAAGAGTATTCTTGTATGACCAACTATATTTTTCACCTCCTGAAATGTCACTACACAGATGCAGTATGATTCAGGTGTTTTGTTTTATTAGTAATGTGCCCCCTCTTGTGCAGTAAAGAAATTAAAGCTTTCAGGTTTCTCAGGACACTATGTACTGATATGAGCTAACTGAAACCTTGTTATGGGTTAAGTTAAAAACCCCATGGAGAGTGACACCTTTCAATTAGCATAACTGTAAATAAAAGCTCCCACTTAAGACAAGGAGTAGGTGAACTCACCCAGGAGCTTTTGTTGAATAATGTTTTAGATAGGATTGGGGGTAGGGAGAAGGCAGAACAAAAGAAAAGAGAGATAGGGATGGGAGATAGAGAGAGTGCTTGAAGAAACAGCTGACAGAGGTTGACCCTGGAAGATATATGGGGAGATGTTTTTGGGTTAGGGGTGCAGGCTAAAAGTACTCTCGGTGCTGTGAGCAAAAGAAGCTGTTTTCTGCTATTTGATTCCTTCTACATTCAGAGACACAGGACTCTGTACAATCCTTGTAAATAAACATCAGAGAAGTACCTGACTATTACCACTTTCTCCTCCTAACTGGACCAACCAACTAAAGGCACATTTTTTGGGTAGCTGCTCAAATCAAAAAGGGGAACAGTAGTGCCTTGCAGTCTATTTGAAATATGTTGATTCTCAAAGGTTTTATAAGCAATGGTGGAATATAATACTTAGATTATATTTTACTTATTCCAGAGCCCTACCAAGTCAAGATAAAAAAGTAAAATAATATGAAACAAGATCCAGCATTATTTCACCTACTCACTCATTCATATATCCCTGTGGGGTGTTTTGATTTGTTTGTTTACACACACACACACACACACACACACACACGATGAGTTAGCAAATGTGCAGACCCAAAGAACAGGAAAGTTTTTACATTTCTGCACCTTCACTCAAGCTAATATTTGTTCAAAAGGATCTTTTGTCCATATAAAGTACATTTTAAACATTTTTGTTGCCTTTTCACAGAAAATGAAAAGCATGGGTCTGAAACTTAAATAGATCTGGAAAACTGCAATGATGTATTTTATGTTTCCAAATTGCTGGGAAAAGGTTACATTCCTCATGTACTACAGACTTCTATTCAAGTTTTTCTTTTTAGACCGCATATGAATAAATCAAATCTACTAAGACACACCAAACGCAAAGGATCAGATAACTTCTGAGGAGAACACTATTTGTACAAATAGAAGGCTTCCCACAACACAGAAGGATGAAGGATTAATCACAACATATATAAAGACCACAGTGCTTCAGTTCTACTGATAAATCTACTTTTTATGTACTGGATTTAGGTCTCTGAAATCCACTGTTTTCCTCTTCTTCTGCAGTCTTCTTAGTACGTGTCTCTATTGGAAGAATTGGTGGTAATGCTGGTTGCCATTGATACCAGTTCAGGCTTTTCCAGCAAGACTATACAATAAGAGATAGAGGGGAATGGGTAATGTGAATTATTTCATTCCTGATCAAGGTTAACTGCTTAAAGAAGTCCTCTACCACATGTTCCACACTTGGTCCATTGAAATTCAGAGAGGTGGCATTTTTTGTGGCTGGGTCCTTAGTGACGTGTACTTGCATCACATTTAATCTGAATTCTACAAATTCCACCATCCTCTCAAATTAGACAATAATCCAGCTGGGAATTCTCATATATAATACAGAAAAATCCATTTCCTTTCTTTAGCTTGTTAGCAGTTAATTAAAAGTTAATTAAAAGCCTTTTCTAAGTTATTGTACCTCTCTTGCATATTTTGTAAACTCCACACAGTTTCTATGTCTGATGGCTATGAATACAATACCTGCAATGCATTCTCGCATTTTTTTTTCACTTCTGTAACAATGCAATGCAGTTAAACCTCAGCCACTAATCCTGAAAGAAGAAACATATCTGCAGAAAAAGTCAGAGGTAAATTCACTCACACCTGTGTGGCAAGCTGTTCATGACTAACAACAACAATGACATCCTCAAACTAAGTGCTAACTAAATATCAGTTTGCTGAAAGAAACCAGACACCAAGTTTAGCCAATGCCTGTCAAAACGGTCCTGAGGTGGTTGTGTTTTTTAACAACTTTACTGCATGTACAAAACTCTATAGCTGTCTAAGCAACACCTGTAACAGACCCTTTTTCCCAATGCATATCAAAGGTACCACCAGACCTCTCCCATTTCAGGGAGTCTCCCTCGTTTGGAAGGGTTTATTTTAAGACAGCTGGGACAGTAGCTCCAAGTGACGAATGATACCTTGTGTCAATGATCCACTGAAAAGTTTTGGTTTTTTTTACCTTCCATCTCCCCCTTGCAGCCCATGTGTCACCCTCTGCCCTGCACTTCTTTGCCGCTATTGTCAAGGCACCGCACACAGCGCCGTGTCACTTACCAGTTGCATGCCACAGACAAAGATCAGCGTGCACCTGCCGCTGCAATAACCCATGGTTTCCAAGAGCCCTCGCCACGTAAAGCCCAACTTGATCCAATCAGATTGCGGGAGAGGCCAGGCAAACCTGCGCGGGGCTCCGGGGGCTTTCGCCTGCTGCCGCCGCCGCCACCAGCGCGTCCCGGGAAGTGACAGGCATTAGGACCCGCTGCGCCGGGTTAGCAGCCGCTGCTACCTTCGCTCTCCCCGTGCACCACGGAGCGAGCCTCCAGCAAGCACGTCGGCGGCAGCGCGGGGGGCAATGCTGCGCCAGGTGCCAGCAGGAGCAGCCGCACTGTGCTGGGAAGCCCCAGAGGCATCTGGGCTTCAAAGCCTGCCCCCCAGCTCGGCTCGCAAAGCCTCCGGGGCGGCGGCGCTGCTGTGCGGGGCCGAGCTCAGTTCATGCTGGGCGAGGGGCTCCGCGAGGCAGCAGCGCGCCCCCTTCCTCCTCCTCTTCCCCAGCCGGGGCTCGGGCAGCGCCAGCAGCGGCCGCTCCTCTGCCGGGAGGCTTAGCCGGGTCTCCCCAGTCCCCTGGGCGAAGGCTTCAGCTGCTCCATGCGGCGCCGGCCGGGCTCCCAGCGCAGCAGCAGCGGGAGGAGAGCGTGGCACGGAGCTGGCGGCGGCTGCTCAGCGGCATGGCACGGGGCTGGCTCGAAACGTGGGGGCTGCTGCTGCTCTGCCTGCTCCAGCGCAGCCCGGCTGAGGCGCGGGGAGGGGAGGAGGGGTTCCCACTCCTTAGGGCTCGGGTTCTGCAACAGACTTTGCTGCCCCCCGCCCCAATCTTCACTTCCCCGCGCTCCCTCCCCGCCCCTGTTCCCGCGCAGCCGGGCGGCCTTGGCGATGGGCGGCGGCGGGAGCTGCTGTGGCTGCCACACGCTCCGGCGGCAGATGCTCGCACGGAGCTTGCTGGGGGGGGGGGGACGCTCTTTGGGTCAGGTACCGGGGCGGGCGGAGGTGGCGGCTGCGGCGGGGACACGGCTCCTCTTCGGGAGCCGCGGGGGCATTTGAGGCCCCCGCCCCCGCTCCCATTTTTGGAAGGGGAGGCGGTGGCGGCTGCTCAGAGAGGGATGTGGCGCGGGAGGAGCTCTCTGCTGCCGCCTGCCGGGTCACCGCGGGAGGAACGGCGGGGAACGCGGGCAGTGCCACCGGGGGGCCTGCCTGGGACTGTGTCCCCAGCGCCTCCGCCCCACGCCAGCTAGAGCGGCGGCTCCCGGGAGCGCGTCCCAGGTCCTTGCACGTGGCTGTTAAGAAAGAGAAGCTGCTGCCCTTGGGCCCCACAGCTCTCCTTGCTCAAAAGCGATAAAAGGGCAACCGGGGGATGGAAGGAATGAGCGGTGGGAAGCCCAGGGGCATGGAGAGGCAGGTTGGCTGGAAGGGCTCAGAGACTTGGGGGGGGGGGGTTGTTGGAAAGAGGAAAAGGGTTTGGGAAATTGGGAGTGGCTTGGGGCAGATCTGGTGAAGGGAGCAAACGGATGGGAAATCTTTCCTGAACCTCCCTCACACACACTTCAAACAGACACCTCCCCCCCCTTCCCCCACCTCACCAGGTTCATCATCAGAAGCCAGCTTCCCACAGACCAGGGAACATCAACTGAAAGCAACACCAGATCCTGCCAGAACAGATGTAGAATCTGCAGTGATCAACACCTCCCCACACAACAGACCTTTCAAGCTCCATGGATTCCTGCATATGCCTATCACAACATGTGATGTAGTCCCAGTAGCAACTATGTGGCTGAAACCAGACAATCACTATGCTCTCAAATGAACTCACGAGAAAACGATAAAAAACAAAACCACCCTGTCCCCTAGTGAAAACTTTTCACAAAGTGATCATTCCATATCTGACCTGTCAGTCCTCATCCTCAAAGAAATCTGCACAACACTTTCAAAAGATGAGACTGGGAGTTTAAATTCATAACTTTGCTAGACACTAAAAGCCATCATCTTAATAAAGACACCGGATTTATGGTTTATTACAACAATCTGTAACCAACTAGCCCCTTTTTTGTCCTATGACCGGAGGGGTGTTAACAAGCCGCTTCACCTTGAATGGTCCCTTAGAATATGTGCTTATGGTAAAGAATCTGTTCAATCTTTTATTTAGCTATGACACTCTGAGTACCTTTCCCAGACCTGGAGAAGAGCTCGGGGTAGCTCAAAGGTTTGTCTTTTTCACCAACAGAAGTTGGTCTAATAAGAGATTCTACCTCACCCACCTTGTCTCTCCAGTATCCTGGAACTGATACAGCTATAACAACACTGCGTACAACTTCTGATGTCACTCAAAATTGCTTCAAGAATGTTGGAAGAGATAAATTCAGTGTCTTGTAAAGCACTATGGAAAATATTTGCATTGGCTGGTGCGTTACTGTCTTTTTGATTTCAATGGTGTCCAAAATATGTGGGTAAAGTGGGGGAAATGACAGCATTATGTCATTTAAACCATCCAGTATCTATAAGTGTGCAAAGCCATTTAGCTGCTGTGTTATCAGAAGCACTTGACACAATGTTCCAGGGAGGTCACTCTTTTGGCTGAGTTACTGATTACTGCTGTTGTTTTAGCAATTATATCAACAATTATGAATTGCAGGAATCTCACTAGATTTACTAATCAAATTTAGACAATGACTTACACAATGGATATGCAGTGCACTGGATACTTACTGTGAATGAATGCCTCACTCCAGAAAACCAACCACTCAGTGCATGAGCGCTATCAAAGCCTGAATCCACAAGCCTGCTGAGATCATGTGTGTCTGTAATAGTAAGCCTGAGTGACTCCTGATACCTCATTCAGTCATAGAGCTTAAGGCCAGAGGGGATCACTAGATCATATAGTCTGACCTCCTGTATATTATAGGCCACCACCCAGCAGGTGCACACTAAACTGAACAACAGAAATGAGACCAAAGTAAATGAGACTCACAAGGGTCTCTAGACTGTTACGTGCCATAGACAGAGAATAGGAAGGACCGAGGTGCGCCAGTGCTCAAGGCCCCTGCAATGGCGGGGAAATTATTAAGTGAGATATATCCAGATAATCCTGGCAAGTAACCCTGTCACAGGGTTCACTCCACTCATCGCTGTGGCACCTCCTTGTGGCTCATCTGAGGATTAGCTCACCAGTGGTTTTTCGTCTCCTCTTGCAGTTCTCCAGACCCCCTTGTCCCAATCTCTCACTCAGCGGCCTCTTACTCTCTGTGAGCTGCAGTGCTTACTCTTTGTGGCTTGGCCTTCCAGCCAGATCACCGTAGTCTCCCCACTTCTGGGGTATCAAAGGCTCTCCAAACTGCCTCAGGCAGTCTTCAAAGTCCACTGCCCTGTCCATGCCACTCCGAGTGGCTGGTAGAAGAACCCAGGTCCGCCCTCTACAATGGTTTTCAGTCTAGGGACCCTACAATCAGGTCCTCTCAGAGGTCCAGAGAGGCCTGGCCTCTTCCAGCTTTTGAGGCCCCTATCCATAATAAAAATAAAAAATGACGACACATAAAACAAAAAAAGCTCAGAGTGACACAATTTGAATTTTTTAACAAATGCTTTTCTAGCCCTTTTCTGTGCAAAAAAATTGTCTTTTACCAAATCACATCTCTTATTTGCCAAAAAATTAACAAGTGTCTAACTTTGAGGCCCCTTTTAAGCTTGAGGCCCAGGCCAAATGGCCCTCCTCCCCAATTGGCCCTGCCTACAATCAGCAGCTAAGGCCCCTGTGGTCTCACCCATGCTGCAGTTCTCCCTAGATTTTTTCCTGCTTCTTTCTCTCAATATCAACAGTGACTGCTAACTCAGTCCGCCTGCAGCCTCTTTCTGCTCTCTGGCTTTATACAAGCCTAGTCTTTTCCTGCCCAGCTGGGCTTCAGGTTCAGTTAGGGCTGTATATCCAGCCTATAGTTCACTCATGTGCAGCTCGTCCTGTCAAGTAACCCCCTTCTGAGCCATTTTAACTTCTTCAGGGGTGCTGTCATGTGAACTCCCCCATCACAGACCTGTACCCGCACACTGCAGAGGAAGGCAACCACCCCCACCCCCAAGGTCACTGCCAATCTGATGTGGGGGGAAATTCCTTCTCAACCCCACTTTTGACAATCAGTTGGACCCTGAGCATATGAGCAAGAACCAGCCAGCCAAGTATCCGAGAAAGGGAATGCCCAGAGCTCTGACCAGCCCTACCCAGTGTTCCATGTCCAGTCACCTGTCATGTAACAGGGCTCATAACCTTTTTAACCCCAAACCAATCAACAGAAGCACTATAGGGCAAGAAACTAAAACAGAAGAAACATTTCAACAAGAAGCTCAAACTCTTACTCCCATTGCAAGTGATAGATCCTGTCCAATTCAGAACACAACATTGGTGTAACTGCCACTGAGAATCAGCTATGGGCGGTGGGGGGTGGGAGGAGGGGACACAGAAGACAAAACCAAAAAGTCAGACTGGTTCTTGAAGATACCCAGCATGCTATTGATGGTGCTGACGGAAGTAACACATGCTTGCCCAGTCACTGATAAAAGACAGGGAGAACAGCAGACACAGGCTCCAGGTTGTAAATCCACCTCCACAGCTGAGGAAGTCACTGCAGAAGGAGTTATTTGGAGAACAAGAAGAGGCCATGTGATCAGAAAGCCATGGAGATTCAGAGACAGTTGTTACAAATGCCCAGCAAGAAGCAGAATAGTTCTCATCTACCAGAGAACACTGGTTGTCTACCTTGAGTACCACCCTTGACATCTTTGTGTATGTGTTTTATTAACCGATGTCATCGATTTGTACTTGTTATTTTGGTTCATATGTTTGATTTTAATTTGATTTTCTTTTTAATAGAGACAATGCAACAGTAGCTCCTAGAATTGCTGGAGACTGACCACTGTCATGTGATGGGGTAGTAACCTTTGTGACCCTAGCCCAAGACAGATGACCGGGGGGCAGTTACCTCTTACTAGCACTCCTGTGTGTTACACATTTATTACACTGTAAACTTTTTACAACAAAATGATAAGAGCCCAGACACAGTACAGTCCTTCATGGAGCTCTATATCTTTCACTTCCCCTCCTTTATTACAGTTCCCTCCTTCCCCTGGTTCTTCTGTTTCCATCTGTATCCCTTGCTCTGTTTTCCCACTTCCCCTTTTCTTCCACCTCTTCTTCCTCACCCCCTTTGCCCTTATCTTGTTCTATCCCTTCCATGTTAATCCTTTGTGTTTCTTTCCATGCTATTTTTCTCCTTCCTGCCTTCTCCACATCCCTCTGTAGCCTGCTTCTTCCCCAGGAGCTCTGTAGCTCCCTGCCCCACAATGCTAGATCCTGCTCTCTACCTCTGCAACCATTCCCCTCCATTCTTGCCCCAGCTCCTCTCCACCAGCAGTTGCACTGAAGAGGAAAGAAAATCAGCTAGCAGAGCAGAAAAAAGGAATATAAATATGCCAGTTCAACTGTATGTCTTAGCTTTGGATGACTTGCTTGAAATCCTTATGTCTGTCTCCTCTTGTGAGTATTCTTGAATCCTTGGGGCATTGCTATGCAGTCAGATGAGAAGTTAAGGTCAGGAGAAGTTCACATGACCTATGTATTTATTACAGAATCTCTCTAGTTTTCCGCAAACAGCTTGGGTATTCCTGTTCAAATCCCAGCTTGCATGAGAAGAGCTAGGCTCATGTCCCTCCCTCCTAACCAATGTCAGTCAAATATTGTTAACAATGTTAACCTTTAACTTGTCCTCCAGAGGGAGTCTGTTAACCCTCACTGAGATGGTTGTGAAGAGTTCACACCTCTCATTTAGCTATATGGTCTGTAACAGACTCGCCGGCACAGCATAGGTTTGCTGTTGTTTCATCTCTGGAAGGTTTTCTTTACAATCATAAAATATTATTTCAAAAAATAAAGAAGCTTATGCTCTGATGAACTTCATGGAGTGAGGGCGGACTATACTCTTGCCCCCATCCCCATATCCACCATTGTGAGGCTCACTTCTGTGCACTTTACATCAGCCAGGGCGGAGCTAGTCTAAAAGAGCTGTAGGGCAGACACTCTGGTCTTTCCCCAGGTCAGTAAGGATCCATTCTGTGGCCCATGTAGTTCAGTGTGCAGAAAAGTCAGCTGTGCACATATGTACAGTGTATTTGTTTCTTTGGTTCAAACATAATTAACTTAGGATCTGTTGTGTGTGTTCAGCAAGCAGTTTTCAAATGCTCAGATCAAAACTGATTTCCTTGGAAACTAGGCTGGAGACTGCTTCTCACTGAAGATTGTACTACACAAAATGTTAACTTTCAGACATCAGTGATTCCACCAAAAGGTTAGTAACATAAAAAGGATCATAAGGAGGAGGGAGGAACGTGTTCTTTCCCCACTCTCCTTGCTCTAAGAAATAGCTTACCTGATTATACTCATATTCCCCAAAATCAGCTTTGGTCATGGGCAAAGAGTAGGGCTGTCAATTAATCGCAGTTAACTCATGTGATTAACTCAAAAAAATTAATCATGATTAAAAAAATAATCATGATTTATTGCACTTATAACAATAGAATACCAATTGAAATGTATTAAATATTTTTGATGTTTTTCTACATTTTCAATATTGATTTCAATTACACCACAGAATACAAAGTGCACAGTGCTCACTTTATATCATTATTTTGATTACAAATATATGCATTGTAAAAATGCTAAAAGAAAGAGTATTTTTCAATTCACCTCATACAAGTACTGAAGTGCTTTATAGTGAAAGTGTAACTTACAAATGCAGATTTTTTTTGCTTACATAACTGCACTCAAAAACAAAAATGTGTAAAACTTTAGAGCCTACAAGTCCACTCAGTCCTACTTCTTATTCTGCCAATCGCTAAGACAAACAAGTTTGTTGACATTGATGGGAGATATTGCTGCCTGCTTCTTATTTACAACGTCACCTGAAAGTGAGAACAGGCATTCGGATAGCACTTTTGTAGCCGGTGTTGCAAGGCATTTACATGACAGATATGCTAAACATTTGTATGCCCCTTCATGCTTCGGCCACCATTCCAGGGGATATGCTTCCATGCTGATGATGCTTGTTAAAAAAAAAAAAAAAAAAGTCAATTAAATTTGTGACTGTACTCATTGTGGTGAGAATTATATGTCTCCTGCTCTGTTTTACCTGCATTCTGCCATATATTTCATGTTATAGCAGTCTTGGATGATGACCCAGTACATGTTTGTTTTAGGAACACTTTCACAGCAGATTTGACAAAACGCAAAGAAGGTATCAATATGAGATTTCTAAAAATAGCTACAGCACTCGACCCCAGGTTTAAAAATCTGAAGTGCTGTCCAAAATCTGAGAGGGATGAGGTGTGGAGCATGCTTTTAGAAGTCTTAAAAAAGCAACACTTTGATGCGGAAACTACAGAACACCAAAAAAGAAAATCAACCTTCTGCTGGTGGCATCTGACTCAGATGATGAAAATGAACATGCGTCAGTCCGCACTGCTTTGAATCGTTATCAACTAGAACCCATCAGCATGGAAGCATGTCCTCTGGAATGTCCTCTGGTCGAAGCATGAAGGGACATATAAATCTTTAGAGTATCTGGCACGTAAATATCTTGCAATGCAAGCTACAACAGTGCCAGGTGCATGCCTGTTCTCACTTTCAGGTAACATTGTAAACAAGAAGCAGGCAGCATTAACTCTTGCAAATTGTAACCAACCTTGTTTGTCTGAGTGATTGGCTGACCAAGAAGTAGGACTGAGTGGACTTGTGGGCTCTAAAGTTTTATATTGTTTTATTTTTGAATGCAGGTTTTTTTGGTACATAATTTTACATTTGTAAGTTCAACTTTTATGATAAAGATATTGCACTAAAGTACTTGTATGAGGTAAATTGAAATTTTTTGTTTTGTTTTTTACATGCAAATATCTGTAATAAAAATAAATATAAAGTGAGCACTGTACACTTTGTATTCTGTGTTGTAATTGAAATTTTAAAATGAGTAATCATCCAAAAATATTTGAAATAAATGGTATTCTATTGTTGTTTAACAGCGCGATTAATCGTGATTAATTTTTTTAATCGTGTGATTAATCGCTTGACAGCCCTAGCAAAGACCAAGCTGGGGAGATGTGAGCCCAAATGGTGAAGCTTCCAGGTGAATGAATGGAAACAGTATTTTGCTACCTTACATTGTTTACTATTTTCCTTAGTAATATGCCCGTACATGTATATTACAAGCAATTTTGCATATGTACACAATATTCCATCCATATCTAAGCATGCCCATCCTTTAACATCATGTCAATACAATCGGACACAAGTCTAGGCAAATCAATATAGATACCTGTCCACTATACCTGTTCTAGTTTCAAACTAGTTTTGGCAAAATGTAAAATGCAGCGGTGGTGATGGTGGGAGAAGGAAATGTCATTTCAGTTTAACTAACATACTTGTTAAAATCATAGACCTTTTATGTATTACTAGGGGATGGGGAAAAATCAATGAGGAGAAAAAACAAATGTTATACATAACAGAAAATTATTGTAAGCTTAAATACCTTTCACCAAGAACTCTATTGAAACCTGAAAGGCTGTAGTAATCCTAAACTGTTTTTTGAACCTCATCCCCTACCATGAAGATTGAATGTCAAGTACTTTTTCTCCCTCCTGCAGGATTTCAAGACTTGATTGCCCAAATGACAGTTTACTTATTTTACTGTCACATACTTTTTTGAAATGCCATAACAAGTTGATTACAGGTTTCACATTTTGCATAGTGACAAAATCATCTGTCATATAACAGTCTGATGCCTGAAATCCATTTCACTAAGAAGCAGTTTCTATTGAAATTAATGATATTCAGAGCATTGAAATGGATTTAAATATGTACGTTTCTTAAGCAAAGCTCTGTTTTAGCTAAATGGCAAAAGCTATATTATCAACCTATGATGGAATCAAGGCTTGCAAAATTCATCAAACTAACTAGCCAGATGCTGATCCAAAGGATGAGTGGGATCATTCCATCAGTGAAACAAAGAGACAGTGCTCTGTTACAGAGAGGAAGGTGTTTGATGCCTGTCACTAGACCACCTTTGGGGAATCCCATCAGCATATGACAGAGAATTTAAAGTCTCCTCATACCACACACTGTCTGCTGGGAGGAAAAATGAGCTTTTTCTTTCCTATACCACCTAGTACCATTTGCCTATTGGGAGTAGGGTTCCACCACTCTGGCCTTACACCTACCTTCTGGCTAACGTAATGGGGATTTTCTATTAAACCATCTCTCGCCCAACCTGCAGTTTTTGATGAATATATCAAGTTCTTTATAGTAATAAGAATAGTGTGTTTAACATGTGACATCCTTACCTATTCATTTTCTTGATTTTGAGCAATCAGGCTTTTGTAAGTGATGTGATAGGTAAACTACATTGTTGTTGCTTAGCAATCTTAACTGGTTTCTGAAAAAAACTTTTTTGTTGTGGGAATTTCCCAAGTATAGGGTTTTAAACACACATTTTTCTTCTGTGCGGTAACTGATAATACAGGTTTCAAAATGGTAAGGAAATGGAATGGGATAGAGCACGAGATTAGAAGATTATATTGAAGGAGTGAGTGGTGCTGCCCAAGAAGTTAAAGGCTCCTATGAAGACCTCCTATGCACACCTGGCAACCTACATATGTTTACTAGGTAGGCAACTCGACCATGTATGCCTGCACCACACAGCCTACCAACATTCAGAATGCTGGCAAAGAGTCACAGTAAGTTAACTGCTAGACCCACATCTAGAGCCTTGTCTGTTTGGTATTACAGCTAGGGCTTGATACAAAGTCCATTGGAGTCAATGGAAAAACTCCTACTGAGTTCAGTGGGCTTTGGAGCAGGTCCCTTAATGCGTACATTATTAGACCGCTGTGCCTCAAAGCGAGTCACTAAGCCTGTCTGTGCCTTAGTTAGCACATTTGAAAGATATGGCAAATAATAATGCTTTCCATTAAACTAGGTCTTTTCCATTTGTAGCTCTTAAAGCATTATACAAAGATGGGTGAGCATTATTGGTCCTGTTTCACCTCATCTAGGTGCAGAGATTTGAAGCAATTTGTATGAGAAACACTTTGGTCTAGTGAGTAAAATAGGAGTCATTTAAAGGATTCAAGATGAGGTTTGTTACTAGGTCTGCTATAAACCTCCTCTATAGCCTTTGGCAAGTCATTTAAACATTCTGGTTCTCAGTTACCTCATAAAAAAAGATAGCAGGTTAGTATGACATGATCTGTTTTCCATAAAACGGGTCATGAATAGATTGATACCTTTTCCGATCAGATTACAAGTTTGGTTGATAAAGTTAACAGTGTTACTGTAATATACTTAAACTTCTGTAAGGTATTTTACTTGGTACCATACAACATTTTGATTAAGAAACTGGAATGATATAAAATTAACATTGCACACATTAAATGCATTAAAAAACTGGCTAACCGATAGGTCTGAAAATGTAATTGTGAACAGGGAACCATTACTGAGCAGGTGTGCATCTGGAGGAGTTCCACAGGGACTGGTTTTTGGCTCTACACTATTTATTTTTTCTTCCATTTAATTGATAAAAATGAATTAATGATAAAATTTGTAGATAACTAAAAGATTGGGGTAAATAAGGAAGAGGATGAGTCATTGACACAGAGCAATCTAGATTACTCATCATGTAGACACAAGCAAACAATATGTGTTTCAGTATGGCCAAATGTAAAGTCATACATCTAGGAACAAAGAATGCAGGCCATAATTACTGGATGGGGAACTGTAGTCTGGGAAGCAGTGACTCTGAATAGGACTTGGAGGTTGTGGCAGATAATCAGCTGAACATGAGCTCCCAGTGCAACACTGTGGCCAAAAGGGCTAATGCGATCCTTGGTTGAATAAATAGGGGAATCTTGAGAAGGAGTAGGGAGGTTATCTTACCCCAGTATTTGATAATATTTCCTCTGTATCTAACGAGACTGCTACTGGCTTACTGTAACCCATTGTCCACAATTCAAGAATATTGATAAATCAGAGAGAGTTCAGAGAAAAGCCACAAGAATAATTAAAAGATTGGAAAAAATGCCTTATGAGAAGAGCTCAATCTGTTTATCTTAACAAGAGAAGGTTAAAGGCTAACTTGATTACAGTCTATAAATACCTGTATGTAGAACAACCTCCCTCCCTCCAGTAATAAAGGTCTCTTCATCTGGCAGGCAAAGGTCTCACAAGATCCAAAGCCTGGAATTTGAAGCTAGACAAGTTCAGACTGGAAATAAGCCACACTTTTTAAACAGTCACTTAACCATTGGAACACCTGACCTAGGGTTGTGGTCGATTCTCCATCACTGGAAAATTTTAAATCAATATTGGATGTTTTCTAAAATATATATAACTGTAATCAAGCCCGGACTCACCCCTGTGGCGCCTCCTGCTGGTTATCTCGGGAATTAGCTCACCAGCATCCGGAGCGCCCTCTGCAGGCGAGGTGTCCCGCCTGTCTTTGGCCCCCGTGTCCCTCCCAGACCCTGGTGCCCTTGGTTTAGGTGCTGCCCCCCTGGCAGTATCCCACTCTCTCTCTGGGTCTCCCCACCCAGGGGAACCCCCACCTCCTATCCCAATGTGGCCTCAGTTATGGCTACTGCCAGTCACCATCTAGCCCCCGTGCCCTGGGGCAGACTGCAGTCTATCAGCCAATCAGCACAGGCAACAAGGGGTTTGGACTGGCTGCCTTTACCCACCCTCAGGCTGCCCCTCTGCAACCACAATACTTATATGGGCCTAGGACCTAGGCCTGGGGAGTTGCTGGCCTAGGGCTTCCCAGCCCCCAAGGCCTTTCCCCAGCCCTGCCTCACTCTAGGTCCCTGGGTAAGTTCCCTGCAGCCAGGCCTGTCTCTCTCTGCAGTCAGAGGGAGACTCCTCAGCTTCTGGCTGCCCTGGCCTTCTTGTAAGGCTGAGTGGCTCAGTTTGGGGCGTGGTGTTGCTCCTTTACACAGCCCCAGCCCTCTGCAGGGCTTTTCCAATCCCTTCAGGGCCAGAGCGGGTGTTCACCCCGCTACAATAACCATCATCATGGAAAAATCCCAAAGGGATGTGTCCTCCTTGCAGATCGAGTGCCACCTGGATCTCAAGGTGGACTGGCTGGATTTTCAGTTTATGCCCATCGCTAGCAAGCTTATGCCACCAAAGCATTTGCCACTCAAGTGATTGCCAGCCATATACTGATTCGGTTTTAGCAGCTTTCCTGGTAAGGGCCATTATCAGAATGGAAGACCAATGAATTCTAAAATATATGATCTAGTTCAAACACCAGCTAGTTCAGGGAAGTCCTATCGTCTGTCCCTTCCACAGAAGGCCAGACTAGATGGTCACAATGGTTCCTTCTGGATTTATAATCTATGAATTATATTATACTGTTTTAATTCTTTATCAATTAAGTCTTGTACCAGCTATTCCATTATTTAGCTCAGGATTGATGTCAGGCTGGCAGGTCTATAATTACCTGGTTTATCCCATTTTAATGTTGGCACAACATTCACTTTCTTCCAGTCCCCTGGAACTTCCCCAGGGTTTAAAGACTTACTGAAAAAAAAAAAAAACAATATTAATGGTCCAGATAGCTCTTTGGCCTGTTCTTTTAAAACCCTTGGATGCAAGTTATCTGGACATGCTGCTTTGAAAATGTCTGACTTTGGTAGATGCTGTCAACATCCTCCTGAGTTAGTATTGGAATGGAAAGAATTTCTTCATCATCAGATGATTGACTATACCATCTGGCTTTTTTCCAAATGTAAAACTGAAATATTTATTAATCACTTCTGCCTTTTCTGTATTATTATTGTAAATTCCACCATTTCTGCATAGCAGTGGACAAATGCCATTGTTACGATTCCTTTTGTTCCTAGTATATTTAATAAACTCTATTGTTCTTCATTCTACTGGCTATAGATTTCTCCTTGTGTCCTTTTGCTTCCTTTATCAATTTTCTATAATTCCTAGCCTCTACTTTATATTAATTGGTATCAACGTCCCTCACCCTATCATTTGTTATATATCTTTTAAAAGGTTTTATAGCTACTTTCACTTCCCCTCTAAGCCAAACATTTTTAAACCAGTGTAGCCTTTCTAACTGTGGTTATTTGGGCATCTAGTACAATGTTCCTAAACAGTTCTCAATTTTCATTCACATTTTTGTTTAAATTCTTTCTCCCACATGATTTAGTTCATAATTGTTTTCAGCGTTACAAAGATGACCGTTTAAAGCCCAAGTATACATATTACAGATTTCAGAGTAGCAGCCATGTTAGTCTGTATCCGCAAAAAGAACAGGAGTACTTGTGGCACCTTAGAGACTAACAAATTTATTAGAGCATAAGCTTTCGTGGACTACAGCCCACTTCTTTGGATGCTTATGCTCTAATAAATTTGTTAGTCTCTAAGGTGCCACAAGTACTCCTGTTCATATTACAGATTTGGACCTTATTCAATTTGCACATAACAGATGTGTCATATTCACTTGCACCTAAGCAACCACTAAGTTTTAGTTCTGTGATCAATTCCTTTTTGTCTGTCAAGATCCAGTCTATTATAGAATTGGACGCAACGCTTTTTGAGTTAGAAATTTGTCATTTATAATTGTTAGGAATGCTGAGGATATTTTAGAAATAGCAGCTCGAGACTTCTAGTATATATCACTCAGATTGAAGTCCACCATTCCCCCCATAGGAGCTTAAGGAGATGGTCATCCTGTTCTCTAGTATGATTTGGTGGTCTGTAGCAGACATGTGTCTGTGTTTTATATGTTAGAACATTGATCCATAAGCATTCAAAATCAATTACTAAGTCTGAGTTGTCAGTGGCTTGGAAATAGGTAATGTCATTGTTGACCTAGTGTGCCACTCCCTCTCCCCTTTTGACCAATCAAACCTTTTTCCTAAATAGGTCGAGACCACTGATTTTAACATTCCATTCATACAATACTTCCCACCAAGTTTCAGTATCACCAAATAGGTTGAATTTATGCTCATAAATGAACAATTCCAATTATTCTTTCATTACCTAGGCTCCTAGCATTGGTGTACAGGCAATTAAAGAATTTCATCCTTTGGAGCTTTGATTAATTTTGTTCTGAGCTTCTTGTTTTTTGTGCTAACCAAGTGCTCATTAGTTCCCCCTTTTCACCCTCCCCATTAGTTTAACAGAAGGTTGCCACTGAGACACAGAAAGAGCGAGACACTGCCCCTCCCCCCACTGCCTGACCCTCTTCTTCCCTACACTAGCAGATTGAAACCCCCTCTGCACCCCTCATGAAGGCAGCAGTGCAGGTGGAGGCTGGGCACAAATGGTGGTTCAAGTCTTCTTTTTTCTTACCTTCCTATGACCCGCCTATACCCACCCCCTCCCAGGAGCCTCAGCCCTTGAGGAAGCCCCCGCTACCATCCCTTCTAGAAGCTCTTGACTCCCCCATCTTGGTCCTCACTACTTACCCCTCCCTGCTGGCTAGCCTTGGGTCCATCCCGCCCCCCAGTGCCAAGAGGTGCTGCCACAGCTTCAGCAGATTGAGGGCCCGGCACATGCAATGGGACTGGGGTGCTGCTCCGGCCATGCTCCCCTCTCAGCCATGTGACATGAATGTGCTGGTAGTTACAAGATCTCTGTGCGGCCGTTGCCATGAATGCACATAGCTCAAGAGGGAATGTTGGTGCTGTGGGAAAAAGACAGGCACATTTTCACCAGCAACTTGCAAGCAGCAAAGCACTATAAAAACTGGCCAGGCCAGTTAAAATCCAGCCAGCTGGCAAGACTAGTTCAAACACTCTGACTAGTGTAGCCAGCCTGTCCCTTAGAAGACTGGTTTCTCTTCTGCTGAGATGCAGGTCATCTGAACTGCACAGCCCTGTCTCATAATCCAACGTTTGGTACCAAGTTGTCGTAGGGTCCCTCCCCAGAGTGAAGGGACTTTGAAGAGGCCAGCTGCGAGAAGCCAGCTTGGTCCTGACTGGTTGCAACTGGACCTGGATACCCCAGCCAGGGATTGAACTTTCAAGTGGCGTGGCTGGAGGTCCAGGCCACAGAAGACCCAGACAGAGGTAACCAACAGGAGGAGGTGACTGGGGGAAGACCCAGTACCCAGCCACAAAGGGGTGTGAGCCAGTGAGTTGCTTCTGTGAATGTCCTGTGAAGCAGCATCATTAGGGCCATTATGCACCATCACCAGTGGATTCTTGTCCACTGATTTCAGAAACCATTTTAGTCACACCTTGTGTGTTAGCTTCAGGAAGACAGCACACCATACTGTTGTCCACTTATCCCTTGCAGCATGTCCTTTCTATTCTTCTTAGTATAGAATCCCCCAAAAGGATTATCTGTCTTCCTTGGATTTTGATTTTCTTCATAGGTATCTGGCATACAGGATTTAAATATAGATATAGTAGTAAGAAGCCATTTGTGAGCTAGAGACAGACAAAAATGTTAGAGAAAGAAATTTCAGATCAGTAATTTTTAGTGACCTATAACTCGAAAAACAGTTTGATGAATTTTCTTCAGTCTTTGCAGAACTATTCTCCTTTTCTTTAAGAGTAAAATACAGGAATGTTCAAGTCAAACAATTTACCAGGTCAAAATTTCAGGGGAGAGGCACAAATAAGTTCTTATAATAGAAGCTGGTTGCAATCATAACTTTGGAGAGGCTGGCTACCACCTTCTCATAATACTTGTGAAGTAAACGTCTCTACTGGTAACACTAACTCCCCAGTGAGCCTTGAAATCATAGTAAGCTTTGATCCCTCATCATGATTATTTTCTCTTTATAAGAATAGACTCCTCTAATGTCAAAATGATCAGATCTGTTGAGACCAGCTATCTTGACTTTGGAGACTCATGGAATATTTGAATTGTTGAATGAATCTTCTCATATCCCCATTCCCCTCTCCATCCATGGGATACCTGCTTTAACCTCTTAATTTTAGTCTCTCCTCATTCAAATCACTCCTCCAAACTAATTTCTGACATTCTCTTTACAAGATCCAAGTATAACTCCCTCCTCTTGAACCATTAAGCTGTATACAAGCCTACACTGAATAAACACTTGATACTGCCTTTGCCTTTTTTCAGTCCTTCATTAACATTTATTACAGGTTTTTTGGTTACTTTTTAATATTCACAGATTCTTTCAAAGTGATTTTATGTGCATTTTTCTTCAGTGGTGGCAGGTGTCGGCACTGTCTGATCTGCTGCAATTAATACTCTTTCCAATTTTTCATGTTCTGCCGTAAGGTTAGATTTGAACTAGAAAGGTTTGTCAATTCCTGCAGCCACCAGAGCAGAGCCTTTATTAGAGTAGTTTCTACCTAGTTATCAATAATTCCATGGGACTCTGACACAATTTCTTTAAGATTCTTTAGCACTTCCTTTACCACGCCTTCCCTTCTCTTGATACAAATTTTACTGACGTTCCAGTGTATGCATCCCCAATTGCTATCCTCTCTAGAGACAGCCATCCTCCGGTGAAGATGTCTCATTTTTAGTAGCCTCAGAATCCATTTTCCATAACTATATCAAGATGAATGAGTGCATAGCAGAGTAGCCCCTATTAGCAGGGGAGAGACTTTAAAGACTCTAGCCAGACTTCCCCATTCCAGGATTCAGAGAGCTAGCTATATTATATTCTTCACATGTACTGTATGGAATATTATTATATTAGTGCCTCAGTATGCTAGGTGCTGTCACTGCCTTGAAGAGACTTCAGATGAATTTAGCCAGGAAGGGATATCAGTAATTTTAATTTCACCAGTATTTGCCATTATAATACCCCTGAAATATTTAAGATAGCCTCAGCCTTTAAAGTAAATAATAATAATTAATAAACTTTAAAGGCCTATTGAGGTAACTGATGTTAATGGCAAAGACTAGAGAAGAAATTACTGATGGGTAAGGATGAAAGGCGCAATACCATTTCTAATATTGTCTTGTGTTCACCACAGAATTTTCATTCAGTCTGGACCCTGGAATTATTTTGTCAAAGCTTGGTGTGCTCTTTGACTAACTAAGAAGATTCCATTTCATCAGGTAATCCTTAGTAACACCACTTTCTCTTCTTCTTCTATGCTTAGCCGAATGGTCATCCAGAGCGATCGCTCACCATTTGGTCCGTTCCTATGCAGCTGCAAAGGCTTGACGGGCCAAGAGTCCAATGTCAGAACAGATTTGATGCACCCATGTAAGAAAGGCTCTGCCTCTGGGCAGCCTCTACCCCTCACTTGGTGGAACTTTCTCTTCTCTCATTCTATTAGTTTAATTTGGTTTATGCTTTTGCTTTTTTCTTTCTTCAGATTTTTCCCTTTCCTGACACACGTTAACTTGTTTCCTTTAATGCTCACTACTTGTAGAACCTGCTGCTGTTGTTGAACTTCCTTCACTTTGGTTCTCCCCACTTGCTAAAATCCTTTCTATTCCCCAATTTTTTGGGGAATTCTCCAGCTCACTCTCAGTTAACTCCTGCAGTCCTTATTCTCTTAATTTCAATTACAGTTATTTATTTTCCTAGCCCACAGACATAATTCAAAAGATTCTGGTTGCTGTTCAAATACAACTGTGAGAAAAGATTCACTCCAGTGTATCCTACACATGTTTAGGGGATAAAGTATAGGGTTAAGAGTCAGGAACCCAGGGTTCTAGTCTCATTTTGACTATTTGCCCACTATGTGACTTTGGGTAACTACTAAGGATCTGGTCGAATTACCACTGAAAACTATTGAGGATTTGGCTCCATAAAAGCTGACTATTATTAAAATCTTTACTTACAATGTCATAATATTAAGACCATAATTGTAACCAACAAGAAATATCTTACATTATTTTCCTTTCAACCCTCTGGACTAAATGTTGCCCAGTTTCCCTGATCTAAGCACTTTGAAGCTTTTAAGGGTTTTCTTTTTCATGATTTTGCTGTCATTTTAAAATTGTGATGATCTATCTTGACCCTTCAGGGGAAGTCAGCTGTCTTAAGAGGATGCCAATAGATATATTATAAGCACTCTTCTGAATTTAAAAGGTTGGTTATCTATTCCTGCCATTTATCTATAAAACATATGATACAGGAAAGTACAATCATGAAATGAAGATGCTCTGACCAGGCAGTTTTTTACATTGCCAAAATCTCCAACGCTAAGTGCTTCTTAGATTATGTTAGTTGATTTTATTTGTATATTTTAAACAAGGAATTTAAAAATCATATGGGAAGTGTAATTTAAATACAATAAATTAAATATAAGAAGTTTGTAAAATCTTCATTTTCCCTACTTATAGCAAGGAAGATTTCTTATATATATTCCATGAGTAATAAGGTTATAATTTAAGAACAAACACTTGTTCTCTATGCCCTCCATAAACTGTAACATTAAACCTACTTTTATGACATCAAGCAAGAGTCTAGGAATGGACACGTCTGGTGAGTATAATTCAAATCATACTAGATAAAGGAATAGGATAACACCTACTTGAATGGAATTGATTGTATGCATTCCTCTTTATCTCCATCCACAATTCAGGTCCTTCAGAATGTCTTTCTCGCCCCCATCCCCCAGCAGATGCACAAGGGGGTTCGTCTCTCATTCTATTAGTCTCATTTGGTTTATTCTTTTGCTTTTTCTTTCTTCAGATATTTCCCTTTCCTGACACACACGTTAACCTGACAAACAAAAGTCCTCTCTCCTCTTTCTTCCCTTACAGGAGAGGGGAGCCCATAAGAAAACAAAGAGAAGGAAGGATGACCTGGATCTCAGACAGTCTTGCTGGGTCAGCCCTTTGGGCTTAGTCTAAAATGGGGTCTACCTCCAGCCCCTCCATGTTGGGCATACTGCTCTGAGGCTGAATTTTTCAGTTTGGGGAACAGTGAGACTTATTGCAGTCTCACTCACAGCAAGCTTGTCTCATATGTTTGAGGTGGGGCAGCCTTCTTCCTATTCACTGCTCCTCCCTGTGGCAGTTTCTTTTTAAGCTCCCCTTATCCCAGCCAGAACAGGTCTTGCAGGTGCCCTCGTTGGTGTTGAGCTGGCCCAGAGGAGCTCATTAGTCTCCTCTCTGTCTGTGTGAGGGCCTGTCCCAAATTTTATTTTAAAAAATACTAAAAATAGTTAGTTTAGAGAAATAAGATATGATAGGTTAGCTCTAACTGCTAACTCAGGAGTGTGACTCCCACTATTTTAGTCACAGGGGTTGTTCTACAAACCTGAGGGGGCACCATAATTAAAAGCAAGCAAAATAATCACAGTTATTAACCAGAGCTATTTTATTAAAGAAAGAAAAAGAAAACATTAAACAAAACAATAGAAATGACAGAATACAACTGATAAACAGGTTATTTCCATTACAATCTCATCTGTATGTCTCTGTGGCGAGCTTTCACCAGAGATTACACCTCTGAGAGTGGACTGCCTTTGGGGGCATTCTTTCATTTGGTAAGTTAAGACCAGAGTATAGTGTTTCCCAAATCTATTGAGAGTCATTTTAGTATATCATAGATACTGAAACTGATTATAATTGGGCAAAAGAATTCATTGAAGAGCAGGTAGGTCCTGTTTGGTATATCAATGATAACCGAAACAGTTCATAATTGGGCAAAGTAACCAATCTTAATTAAGTCCTATGAAATTGAAGAAAACATTTAAATCATTTACTTAAAAGAAACCATTTAAGGAGCTCCCTTGAGACAGGCCAATTGTAAATATTAAGAAATTTAAATTCAGTTAAAGCTCACTATTTCTGTTTGCCAATGTTTAGCCCCTGTCTCCTCTCTAGGAATACATAGTCTACTCATTTGGTGATTAACAGGAGCAACTGTTAGTATCTTAGTTTACAACAGTATTTCCATATGCCAATAAAATCATTACAAGAGTTTTAAAACTAATCCCTTGGCAGTGTCTTAGTTAATTGCCTTTTACCAATCCATGTTGAAGCATTGGGAAAGTTTTCCTTGGGTTGGTTTCTTCTTCAGTCTTCTGTTTTTCTTAACTGTCTGTGGTAGCTTGCTTATAGAGAGGGACAGGGTGAGTCTTGGAATGCTTGCTGTTTAAGCAAGATAGCAGGGAGAGTGTGAGAGTGAGAGGGCTGCTCACATAAGAGTTTTATATTCTTCTTCTTCCTATTTTCATGAAATCAGGAATCTTTTTCAAGCTTGTTTAGATTCAAAGATGTTTGCTGTCATCCTTCATTGGCTCCAAGCTGATGTGAGTTGGTTTAAGGTAACACCTTCAGCTTCTGAATATGCAGTCTGTTTAATGAATATACAACATTTCTAACTGGCTTTGTTCTTGTGTCAGGAAAATCCCAGAAAACATTCTAAAGTTAGTGAATAATGTCTTCTTTTTATTGAATTCCTTCAATTTTATTAGAATTCAATGGGAAAATTAATTCTATTTTCATAGAATCGTAGGACTGGAAGGGACCTCAAGACGTCATCTAGTCCAGTCCCCTGCACTCATGGCAGGACTAAGTATTATTGAGACCATCCCTCACAGGTGTTCATCTAACTTGCTCTTAAATATCTCCAATTATGGAGATTCTACAACATCCCTAGACAATTTATTCCAGTGCTTAACCACCCTGACAATTAGGAACTTTTTCATAATGTGCAAAACTAAACTGCTCTGTCTGAAATTTAAGCCCATTGCTTCTTCTCTTAGCCTCAGAGGTTAAGGAGAACAATTTGTCTTCCACCTTCTTGTAACAACCTTTTATGTGCTTGAAAACTGTTATTATGTCCCCTCTCAGTCTTCTCTTCTCCAGCCTAAACAAACCCAATTTTTTTTCAATCATCCCTTAGAGATCATGTTTTCTAGACCTTTAATCATTTTTGTTGCTCTTCTCTGCTCTTTCTCCAATTTGTTCACATCTTTCCTGAAATGTAGGCCCCATGAACTGAACACAATACTCCAGTTGCGTCTTAATCAGTGCAGAGTAGAGAGGAAGAATTACTTCTTGTGTCTTGCTTACAACACTCCTGCTAATACATCCCAGAATGTTTGCTTTTTTTGCAACAGTGTTATGCTATTGTCTCATATTTAGTTTGTGATCCACTATCACCCCCAGATCCCTTTCTGCAGTACTCCTTCCTAGGCAGTTGTTTCCCATTTTGTATGTGTGCAACTGATTGTTCCTTCCTAAGTGGAGTATTTTGCATTTGTCCTTATTGAATTTCATCCTATTTTCTTCAGACCATTTCTCCAGTTTGTCCATCTGAATTTTAAGCCTATCCTCCAAAGCACTTGCAACCCCTCCTAGCTTGGTATCATCTGCAAATGTTATAAATGTACTCTCTATGCCATTATCTAAATCATTGATGAAGATATTGAACAGAACTTGACCCAGAACTGAATCCTGCGGGACCCCACTCAATATGCCCTTCCAGCTTGACTGTGAACTACTGATAACTACTAAACTTTTCAAAAGTTCAAATGCTCCTGTTCTTTTATATAAAAGTTTTTAGTTCTCAGAAGTCTCTGTCAATTAAATAACTCTTAAGCTTAAAGAATTATTAAAGAAGTTGATTCTTTATACTAATATTTGGAGACATGATGAATCTTGTCTTTCTGAGTTGGGTGTGGGAGTTGCTTGAGCACTACCTGTATTGAATTAACCCCATTAATACAAATATTCTACACTTAAATGTTTTCTTACATTAGGCATTAGTTTAGCAAGATCATTAGATTCCATATTGTTGCATATAACATTTTACTATTTACACAGAAATGACATTAGGAAACTATGTTAGGTGCTTTCCACTGATGTGTTACAAAGGACTGGTCACTTACAGACAATATATTAAGAAAGAAGGCTGAAGTGGTATGTTGTATGGATGTCAAAAATTCATATTCCTGGACAAGCCCTTGACAGGATACCACCTAGTGGAAGATGGAATAGCAGATGACATATTAGAAAACTACTGAGAAGATGCCGCTATCATGGAAACAGACTCTGATGAATCAAGAAAAGTGATGCTAGACAGACTGAGGTGGAAACACTCATGTGTCACACGGTACAAGAGAATCAAATCTTATCTAATTTGCATTTAAACAATACTTGCAACTATGCCAGCAGAAATAATTTGTAATTTTAAGAAATAAACAAAAGTTTAAAACATTTCCAACTACACGTTTTTCCCAGAGGCTTTTTGGAGGAAGTTTTTAGAGTAATTAGAAAATTCATTTCAACAAGGATATTTCTAGAATTGTTTGCGTAGGTTTTACTTAAGTTTTTCTCAGGAGGGAGAAAAACCCACTTAATACATAGATTTATTGCTCTGATAATACAACTGTACATTCTTTTTCACAGTTGGGTCTTTTTCTAAAACATAAATGTTTTACATGCTTTGTTTTCTTGAGATAAGGATTACATTTGTACCAAACTGGTATTTTATACATAAGGAGATGTCCTGGTCTAGATAAGACACTCTTAGGGGTGATAAACATGGTTTCATGGCTAAGAAGGGTCTTCCTGACATTTGGCTTGTCTTTGCATGACGCAAAATGGAAGCCTCCTGCAATTTTCATAACCATCCTGAATCTTTTATATTGTAACTAACTATAACATACATAGAAATTGTTATGTTTCAAGCATTCTGGCTAAAACATACTTGTAGCTATATCTTAATGTTTAGTAAAGGTGCAAACAAGTTTGTAATGGCATAATATTAAAATAGTAATGCATGCAGCTGATGAAGTGGGTATTCACCCATGAAAGCTTATGCTCCAATATGTCTGTTAGTCTATAAGGTGCCACAGGACTCTTATTTTATCAAGGAATGGGGAAAGATTGTGTAGCAATTTATTGGCCAGCAGTAAATTTCTAACCCATTTCTCCTGGCGGAAAGAGGAAGCAGAGAAGGAATTTTGACTCAGAGGGGTGTCTCTGACGTACAATATTTCCTGGGGCTGTTGCTGGTTTACTGTGGTTTATCTTGGTCAGGTCTGTGCCAATAGTCATAATCTCAATTCTACATGCTAGTTTTCAGCCTAGTTTTGAGTATGTTCTTCCCTTTTTGTTAACACCAATACAGTATACAGATACAAGCTGGAGTATAGAAACAAACAAGCTTTTATGTATGTAGCTTTTAATAATGTCACTGAGTTAATTTAGGTTGCAGCTTTTAGAGTCATAGACATTCCATATACAGACGCTTCCCAACTTACGCAAGTGTTCCGTTCCGGAACGCCTTGCTTAACTCAAATTTTGCGTAACTCAGAAACATATACCCGACAATTACACGCAACCCCCCCACCCCCTGCACCAACTCCTATTTCTAATTTACGGAACTTTTTCCGTAAGTGCGGATTTGCGTAAATCGGGTTTGCATAATCTGGGGGGCATCTGTAACTGACTTTTGCATTATCAGACATCCAATTGACATTGTTCTAAGATGTAGATAGTCAATAATACATAAAGATATTGGGCCTGCACTTCCAGGCAGGCAGAACACATATCAGAAACAAGAGTATCAGTAAACTTTGACAAATTATTTTTTGATGTAAGATCTCGTCATCTACCTGCAAAATGATAGTTTTAAAAAATGTGTACATATTCACTTCAAGTGTGTTTATATTTGCAATATGTTCTTTTATGTGGAAGAAGAGAGACCGAATGAAAGGAGAATCCTTTTTTAGTAATGACTATTTCAATGTGTCTTTCCAAAGCTTTGTAAATATGCAGTGCTATAAAATTTAGTTATAAGAAGTAATCATTATTTAAAAAAAAACAGAATATTTTTTTCCATTTCACATGCCATTTAAATGTCTGTAGCCATTAAATTTGTCTTGAAGACCAGTTTTTCTATTTGGAGCCTAATAACAGTAATGCAACAATTCAGAACATCTCAGAAAATTATGCTTTAATGTCTCTTTTCCATCAGTGGTTATGCAGCCTTTCTTCTATGAAACAGGCTTTTTCTCCATTACAAACTATTCAATCAAAAGTCAGAAAACACATGGGTAGCAGAAGCTTGTTTTGGTTACTTCTGCAAAGCTGCTTAGGGAAATGTCAGTAAAATACCCTATGTAGCATTGTACATGATTCAGATAGGCCAAAAGATTTTGTAAAAGATTCAGGGTTTGGGTTTTTGTTTTTTGTTTGTTTATTTGTTTTATATTTTAATTCAGCCCAGTTGGGCAAAAGACGTATTTAAAAGAATCTTTGAGAGGACTTCTGTGTTCAGGAGTTCTTTCTGGTTAGGAATGTGAAAACAAACATGCAGCTGATTATAAAATGAATGTTATATTATGCAAACCTGAGAGTGATAGGATGTCATTAATGATTTATGTATTTTTGGGGTACTTTATCTTGTGGTTAATATGTTGTGTATTTTCCCAGGCAGTTATATGGCCATTGGAATGTGAAGATGCTACTTACCCTATGTGTCTTCCCTCAAAGTGTGATGCTCATTGAAATGGAGATGTGACCACTGGCTTCTTAGGTCTGGGAGGCTAATATGAAATTTGCCTTTAGACTGTGTATGCCTTTTGGGAAATGTAGTTTAGTAACTTGGTAGCCATTTTTGCCAGCATTTTTGCCAGCATTGCCAACAATGCTGTAAAGTAGTTACATTAAATAAATACTATAGGATTTCTTGTATTAATGAGGGCAAAGGTTTACCTGATCCATTTTCATCATGTGGAGTTAACTGTTTTTTTTTTTTTTTTTTTTTTTTTTTGAGGGGAAGGAAGGAAGGTTCTTTGGGAGTGGAAAGAGGAGGTTGTTTGGGAATTAATTGGTTTTGGTGGTATAAAGACCCAAAGAAGGCTACAAAGGTAACATGGGATCAGAAGAATTTAATCTTTTTAGTGTTTAGTGTTTTAAATTAGGACATAAGGCCAGATTTTTAAAGATATTTAGGTGTTGCTGTGCTCTGTGCTACACCTAACTCTTTTATGAGCCTAAATCACATCAACTGTCAATGGTATTTTGGCTCTTAAGTGTCTAAATCCCTTTTGAAAATGAGATCTACTTTATATTTGTGTTTGGCCATTGTTTTTCTTTTTAATTTTTAAAATAGAATCTTTTATATAAATATTCCCGGTTCTTCAAAGAGTTTATACTCTCACAGCTTCACCACTGGTTGCTTCCACTAGCTGGAAAACAGTTTGTCTCTTCCACCAATTGCAAGAAGCGGGTGACAAGTTGGGAATTGAGAGTTGTGACTCATTGAGTGTCCTGTGTGCTGTTTTTGCTTCTGTGATAATTTTTTTTTTCCAAAGGAGGCCATGTTCTAACAATGAGCAACAAGTACAATGGTTTTAAATTTCATTCCAGATGAAGTTGATTGCTTTTGTGATAGAATTATAAAATTAGTGGAGGAACTGGTCCATGAGGAAAAAAATTAAAGGTGCCTGTATACTATGCCTCTGGGAACAGGGCATCCACATTCCTCAGGCAGGTTTGAAAATCCTATCCTGAATACGATTAGCATGGCTAACTGAGGACCTAGAGAGGGAACCTAACCTGGTCCTGATCCAAAGCCTATTGAAATCAGTGTGGGTTTTTCCACTGACTTCAGTGGGTTTTGGATCAGGATGGAGAGGAATAATGTAGAAACAGAAAAATGCAAAATTTAGGTTGAATATTAGAAAAGAAATCCCAATAGTAAAACATACTGGGCTGTGGAAGCTTGAAACATTTAAAATAGCACAGGTCAAACATTTAAAATAGCACAAATATATTGGCCAGATCCTCAATAGTGTAAATTAGCATAGCTTCATGACTTCAATGAAGCTACTTAGATTTAGACCATCTAAGGCTAGGTCTACACTACCTGCCTGAATCGGCGGGTAGAAATCGACCTCTCGGGGATCGATTTATCGTGTCCCGTCGGGACGCGACAATCGATCCCCTAATCGACGCTCTTACTCCACCAGCGGAGGTGGGAGTAAGCGCCGTCGACAGGAAGCCGCGGAGGTCGATTTTGCCGCGGTCCTCACAGCGGGGTAAGTCGGCTGCGATATGTCGAATTCAGCTACGCTATTCACGTAGCTGAATTTGCGTATCTTAAATCGACTCCCCCCTGTAGTGTAGATGTAGCCTAAGGATCTGGCTCATTTAAAGGAACAATCCTTTAGAGGCAGGAGAGATAGACAAAATGTTCAAAGTATTTTCCATATTTAATTCCTACAATGTTTCTGTGACAATACTACAGGTTGAACTTAATGGGAAATGAGAGATTATGAGACAGCCTAAGAGACCAGTTGTGTAATTGCCCTAGAGAGTTGACAGCCAAGTTAAGAGGCTGAACCTGTGAGGACAGCAGCAGTATGTGTTAGGGATAGGGAAAGAAAAGCAGACTTTATTCATGTTCTCTCCTTGAGAGCTAGGCAAAAGGAAAAGTCAAGGGAAACGATCATGAATGAGAGTATTTAAATTCCTGTCAGTCAGTAGAGCAATAGAACCAATATATAGAACCTTGGATGTTTTCCTTTCAGATCAATTGACTGCAATCTGGCTTCACTCAACCTCTCACCATTGATAAAAGTTATTCTATCTAAATATTCTCAGGACAGTCTTGTTTCAGCATTGTATGCGAGGGGATGTTAGCACATGTGATTCTTTGCACTGTACTATTTAGGGCTAATGAACAGTGTACAAATGCCTAGACAGAATTACATTATTTTAGATAGATGCATTGCCAAACACTGAAGTGTTAGCTCCACTGGAATAATCCAGAAAAACGTCTGGTTCTTGAATCAAGATTAGGTTCAACAGCAGCCAAATTGTAAAAGCCCTGTGGGGCGTCTGTGTCCAAAACCGCAGAAATTGAATTTAAGCTTGAGCAGATAACTACAGAAGTAAATAAGTTATGCCATAATGGGCCATTAGAATATAACAATATGTTGCCTTTTAGATAACTTTCAGTTTGCTAATTTGAAAATTGCTACCATATGAAAGCTTTCAGAATGACAGCACATACATTTGTTTATATTCTGTTATTTGAATATGCCTAATATTGGTTCTATTAAGCCATTATAATGCTACAGCAACTACATCATGCACATTTTCTTTCTGTATGAATACAAAAGTATAATGCACCAAGATTTGCTGAAAACTGCATGATTAAGTACATTTGTTTTCTACTTACAACAGAAAGCTGTGCACTTGAAAACCTATTTAAGAATATTGAAACTTTTTCACTCAGCGATGTTTCTCCCTGTCTAATGACCAAAGACAGACAGCTATATAATTCTTGGATAAAAAGAGCAGTATATGTCAGTAATCAAGTGTCTCTAGAGACCCCAATTTTTACAGCCTCATTAGCAGTGTCTAAATTAGATGTCAACCAGGTTAGCATTGACTTGTTAAGCTGATACAAAATGTAGTGAAGGGCAACTGATGTGCTCTCAAAATGTCACGTACAGTGTCCATCTCATAATATGATACTTTTGTTAGAAGAGGTTGAAATAAGTGTGTGTGTGTGTGTAAGGGGGCTTTTTGTTTAAAGTACCTTCAACTCTTTCAGTAAACCTAATTGGCTTTCTTTTTATAGATGGGTCGGGCAGAGGAATACCATGGTTTTGAAAAAGAATGCCCTAAGACTATCGAATTCAATAAAAGCAATTTCTTCATGCCTAAATCGGTTTTTATCACTATTGATTATATATCCCAACAAAATATATAAGAAGATATCAGGGGAAACATTTATGTTTGAATGTGAACTGAAAGGCCAGTTTGCAGAATTTACTTAATAGTAAACTATTAGATTATTTAGATGCCATAATTTATGTCCATTCAGATTTTTATATTTGGCTGTAACTTGTACTGATAATTGAAATGAATCAAGAGAATGTTTCTTGCTCAGGAGTGAAAATATGTCTTCATAATCCAGAGAATTGTCCTTATTGTACACACAAGAATACATTCATTTATTGAAATGCACAATTTAAAGACCACTTATTATTATTATTATTATATTAAATTCTGTGATATCCATGCCTAATGACCGCTAAATGCCTTAAAATATGGACTCAACAACACCCATTCAAATCAGTGTGTATCTTTCTACTGAGTTTAATGGGTGTTTGAATCTGGCCATAAAAGGAAAATTACCATCACATAGGGTGAAAGTTCTGTAAAGAATCCAAGAGCCAGTGAACAAAAACCCCACATGCCACCCTATATTCCCTTACCATAACCCAAGTCATCAAAAATGGAAACTAAACAGTTCTGAGCCTTACCCTGAATGACACCACAGATGTAATGGATCCAAGGGGAGAGCAACCCAGAGTTTTGTCCTAACTGGATAACAGTGAGAATTTCCAACCCCAACGATTTTTAACCTCGCTGCACATAGAAACACCTGGGTCCCTCAAATAGACCACTCCTGAAATTTCTAAAGGTTTAACTATTACTGATAAAATTAACTCTGAGATCTAAGCACTGTGATTAGATCAGACAGCAGTATAGATCTAGTCATCATACAGGTGATACAAAAGATCATGTTGACTTATCAGTTCTCCAAGTGGTTTCACATACACATTGAACAACATTGAGAGATGCCTGTGGAATTCCATGAAGAAAGGTAAGAAGTAATTAGACATTGCCACTGATTTAACGTTACCTGAAGACATTAATAGAATTCCCCTCCAGCAATTTCAACCACATCTAGCTGGTTGATGCACTTGGGCAGCAATGCCCAGTGACCATTGGTATCAAAAGCATTTTATTGGGTTGCTGATCTCATAGAATAGTAGTGGCTGGCTCCAATAAGACACATTTTCTCAGTAAAGAGGATGGAAACCACTCCCAGGGCTGCAGTAATGTGCTGCCAAGATAAGGGGATTAAAAAAAAATGTCTTCCTTACCCTGCAATAAACTTTTTGCACCAGAGGTGCTTGTTCTTTCAACAAAGAAAGGTAAGAGACGGGGGGAAAAACAGTTTGTTTTCTCACTCAGACAGAAATATTTTCTTACAAGAATAACAAAAGAAAGAGACAACACTACTCCATAAACAAACAGATTAAGCTGTACTAAACTGAAAATGTTTGCCATAAGGTTTGATCCAGAAAATATACCTAATATATTGATTTAATACCATTGTGTTCATCTTGTATAATTTGTAAGGGCAGGGCATGCAGTGAAAACACTGTAGAGAAGTCTGGAGTTGTCCTTCATGGAGACTTTTTTATTTTCAAAATACCAGTCATTGGGTGCAATCTGGTCCATTCCAAAGATAAAATATTTTGCTTTTCTTAAGTATTTTTGTGAGCTCTCTGGCAGGAATGACTTAGTATCCAGAGAGGGAATGACTCAGTATGAGGTAGGGCAATCATTCAAATCTTCCCTTCAAATTGGTGGAGACATTTTAACATGGATCTTCTGGAATTGCCCACCAGCACAGGACTACCATGTATCAATGTAATGTTCAAAGGAAACAAGTCTGCATCAGGGGTCAGGAAGTCTGGATCAGTCCACATCCTTCAGAGACCTGCTCTTGCACACAGGTATATTTTTGTCTTGAAGTATTACAAAATGCTGCTGTTAAAGCACAGTACTGAAAGCAGTAGATTTGAGTTTTATTCCTGGCTTTGTTGTACACTTTTTGTGGAACCTTGAGAAAGCCACATCATCTCTTTGTGCATCCGTATCCTCCACTGTAACAACTGGAGAAAAAATAAGTAGCTACTTCAGAAGGGTGTTGAGAGGATCAAGGCACTGATCCAGCAAAGCACTCAAACCAAGCTTAACCTTACATTCATGAGTGGTCTCCTTTAAAGTCCCTTTCCCTGGGAGTAAAGTTTAGCCTATGTTTAAGGCCCAGATTTTTAAAGGTATTTAGGTGTTGCTATCCTCAGTGTTACAATGCTTGGCTAATTTAGAAGCTTAAATCTCATTTTCAAATGGGATTTAAGCACTGAGGAGCCCAAATCCCATTGACACATGGGATATAGGCTCCTAAGTGCCTAAATCCCTTTGGAAAATGAAACATTGACTGCAGCAACACCTACATATTTTTCTACATATTTTGAAAAATCTTGGCCCATGTGTCTTGTTTTAAGATAGTTTAATTCATTAACATCTATAAAGAGCTGCAAAATACTCACATGGAAAGAGCATGTTAGATAATTTAAGTCTGCAATGCTTTGGTTTTCTTCCACTAAGAGCAAAAAATATACTTTCTGTCTTGGCCTCAAACTGCAAGCAGTTAAAGATGTTCATAATTTCCCTCAGGTGAGTAGTCCTATCAAGTCTATGGGACCATTCACGTGAGTAAAGTTACACAGGTATTTGCAGGATCAAGGGCATATATTTTCTTGTCTTATTTTAAGAAAGGAAGAAAGAAAGAAACTGAACCTCAGTGAGAGAGTAAACTGTTTCTCCTTCAAGATCCATCATCTTGACTTCCCTCACAGTCACAAACTAAACTGAAAAATATGGCATGTTCTTTACATTGCCATTCAAACATTAGTGTGGCCTACCTGTATTAGTATAGTTAATTGTATTACATAGTAATGTTTCTAGTAACGGAACACTGAGACACAGCGAGAACAGTAAGATATACTATAGAATTATAGCTCATGGTTATGTAATTATGGAAATAGTTCATTTTATGTAATTCTTCTAAGCCAATATACTATAGATGGAAATTGAAAATGCTGTCCCCTGTTAACCTACTATTTACCCATTTTATTATACTGCATCTGCGCTATATCCTTTAAGTTTTATTATTGTATTGTGTATATTTCATATCAGTGATATATATGTTTTATTTTTGTTTACCTTCTGACATTAGTGCACAGTGCTCCACTGTCCTACATATTAGTCTAAACTTGATTAAATAATTGTCATCTGAAAAATATTATACTGTATTCTAAACAAAGAATGTATTTCAGTGCTTATGTCTGGAATAGAGTTAAGGATACATGCATGACTTTTATTTTAGCATTTCCTTACTTCAGCTGAATGCTTGACTTTGTCATTTTAACATTCTTCATTTTTTTGTATGTTATATAGAGTTTGTTTATAATCCTGTAAAACACTTTGAGGTTTATATACACAAATAAATTATTTTATGAAATATGCTGTAAAATTAATTTATTTTGTATACACTGACTGGTTATTTTAGGAATGGTGCAAATCATGTTTTGTGTTTAAATGTGCATTGATGAACACAACTACTATAAGCAATTTTTCTTGAAATAATGTAATAATGAATTTGATTCCATGTTAGAAGTGAAGATTTTAATCATATAAATATATATTTAATCATATAAATAAATCATATACATTCTAGAAATTCAGAGTTGAGATTCTCAATTGCCAAGTTAATTCTGTCCTCTTGATTGTATCATTACAATAAGGTCTTTCATTACATGACCATGCAACAATGAACACTGAAATATTATTCTCTAATTAATATAATATAATGGAAAGTAAATGCACCTTTTCTGTAATGTCAGGTGCACTCATAATGCACTTTTTATTACTGCATATATACTGTCTGGTATTTTAATAAGATCTCAGTCTAATGCACATAAATAAGAGGAAAAATTCTTGACTTTTGTGCAATTCACTTATCAATATTACATGAAGGCAGTTTTTTGTGTAAGAGAGGAGCCAATCACATAAATTATATCAGCCTAATAGAGAAGAGGTAGAATTTTTTTCATAAGAGTCTAAGGAAAAGAATCCAATAAGTAGATTTACAGTTAGGTTGCTTTCACATCACAGTCATCAAATCAGTGCATAGGATGCACTAGTACAGTCCGTGATAATCTTTCCTCTAATGCCAGACCCTCTTACCATGAACCCCGCATCTGGGGGAGTGGGAGAGGAAATGCTGCATTGTGGAATGTCACACCTCTCCAGACATGGAACTTTAAATACAAAAACAAAAAACCTGTCTTCTGAAAAACACAAAGTAATCACAGAGAATATAAGGCTATAATTCATTCTCAGGGCTCTGCTGGTATTCATGTGCCAACACAGCCCATCAATTAAAATATAATTCAGATATATGTGGTAATAGCCCCAAAGTGAATGTAACAATACAATATGTTTCATAATGTCATTAGTTTTTTGGCCAATATAAAAAACTTTTCAGATCATTTTTAAAACCTTATCTAAAGAATTGATTTACAATTGATAATATTCTTATATTTCAGAGTTAAAGTTTTTATTTAAAATAAATATCACTAGTAAATGTTAATTCTTGAGTTGTACTTTTTATCAGTGTATAGTGCATAGCACTTTGCTTTTTCTCAGCCTCACATCTTGGCATCAGTCAACTCAAACCATCAAGGTTTAAATTTATAATTCATATATGAACAACAGTGACCTCATGTGGCTATTGCTTCAGGGATGCACATTTATCAAAGAACAAAAGAATGAAGTGTTTCTTCATGACAGGATTATAGAAGAGTTCAGAGGAAGCCCACTGTGATGTATTATAGCTTTTGTCTTCAGACAACATTTGCTACAGTATTGCTTTTAAAGAACTCAGTTCAATAAGAGATGCCTTGAACTGGCCAACAAGCACTCCTGGACTGTAAAACTTATCTATCATCTAATTTTAATAACACTTCCCATAATGTCTGAGAGTTCCCCAGACAAATTAAGTTTGTATAGCATGGTATTTCATTGATTCCAGAGCCAGAAGGGACCGCTATGTTCATCTAGTCTGACTAGAGTGACCAAACTTCCCATTTTGGCCAGGGCAGTCCCCTTTTTAAGCCCTGTTCCAGACATCCTGACGTTTTCGGTAAAAATGGGTTTTGCCAAAAAACTGGGGTGCACCCCCTAAAGGGTATGTGGAGGAACATTGGGGGGGGGGGGAGGCAGGGGTGATGCGAGGTGCCAGGCGGTGGGGCTCTGGCAAGTGATGACACCAGGTGATGCCAGCCCCACACAGTGTCCAGTTTTTACTTAAGGAAATTTTTACTTTGGGTCACTCTAAATCTGACCTCCTGTACAACACAGGCCATAGAACTTCCCCAAAATAATTCCTAGAGCAGATCTTTTAGAAAAACATGCAATCGTGACAAAAATTGTCAGTGACGGAGACTCTACCACAAATGTTGGTAAAATGTTCCAATGGCCAATTAAGCTGTGTTTTGGCAGGCAATTTTGGGCTACTGAATTCCTACTGCAAGGAAAACTTTTAAGTTGCTGTATGTATTTGCCTTTCTGTGTAGCCAAACACACAGTAAATTTGCCCAAAACACCACCTTGTCTTTGCCTATTTCTGCTTCTGGGGCTAGCACTTTTAAACAGGAGGTCACACTAGATGATCACAGAGATCCCTGCTGGCCTTATCTATGAATCTTGGTAGGAAAGATACAATGTGACTTATAACAAAAAGAAGGAAGACTCACACATTCCTCATTCTTTCACATTTACACAACCAATCCGTTAAATCCTTCAAATCTCATTTAATCCTTCAACTGAATAATGGGAGTTTTGCCCAAGTAAGGACCAAGTTAGGACTGCAGGATTTGATCTCACTTAGGCCCCAATCTAGCAAAGCACATGATTAACTTTAAGCATGTGAGTAGTCCCAGGTGCCTAAGTTCTTTGCTGGGCTGGAACATTACACAGGTGAGTTTTCAGCATGTTTTATTTCCAAATTCAAATACTTTCTTATATTTTGCCTAACCTGTATCAACAAGGGAAATGTTAAACTTCATGGAAGTCAATATCATTATATCCCTGTTCTGTTCTTGTAACTGGTGAAGCCTTCCTATTTCCCATCCTTCCCTTCCATAATTAGCAGCCAGGTTGTCTCATCATAAGGATTTTTAACTGATGATTAAGGTAAACAAGAGCCTTATCCACCTGTCTTGCAAAACTCCTTTCTCAGAGCTTTTACATTCTGGTACAAGCTGCTACATTACACCTTAAAGGATAAGAAATAAGTTTCAGCAATACATGTAGTGTATATAAATATATTTATCTGCAAGGATGTTACTGCTATTCCCATAATCATCCATTCTCTACAAAGGATGCAGTTCTTTACCAGACTTCATGCCACTCTTCTGTTTCAATACAAAAACATACAATATATCAACAATATTGGCAGAACAGAACTGTTTTGTTTATTCCTAAAAAGCTAGGACCTGAGTCTGCTCAAATTGAAGTCAGTGGCAAAACTCCCATTGACTTTAATGGGAGTAGGACATAGTCCTTAGTTATAAAAGAGACATTTCTGAACATCAGTGGAATGTAAATTTAGGTAATGATTTGGAACTTTTCCAGTTGCAGCTTAAGCCTTGGAAACAACTGATTCCCTCTGAAAGTCATTGTAGCTGAACATGAAAATTCTTGTTATACTATAGCAAATTGACATCACACAAGCATCAATAATGACTTGTGTACCAAAGAAACAAACACCTCTACTTACATTCTAAGAACAAGGAAAAATAAAAATAAAAGGCTTGGAGTAACTGAATTATGAATTAGAAGTTTGTAAGTGTGTTTTATTTTTATTTTTTCATTTTTATTTTCAGCTAATTCAATGACACATAAAATTACCATAAGAAAAATTGGCTTTGCTGTTTTACAATGGTATACAAAAAGTATCATTAAAGATATCCTGATGATAGGCAAATCTTTATTTTTGTGAAAATCATGGCTACATGAAGCTCGAATACAGATGTATCCTTCTCTCTCCCTTTTCCTTTTCAATTTCATGATGAGAAGGAAAAGAAATAATTAAGCAGTGTAGACATGAATGAATTATCCCACCCATCCTGACAAGTGAAGATAAATATCATAGCATCAGCCTGCATTTGTCAGATGTAGGAGCAGAGAATTTAGCATACTGAATCAGCTCACTTGTCCATCAAATCCAAATCCCATGTCTGCTGTGACCCATACCTGAAATCTTACACAGATAGACACAAAAGACTCAGTACATCATGTTGTTCATAATGCTGCTTATGCAGATTTTATTTTACATCATTTTTACTTTCTCATACATGTAGATTGCTACCTAATATATTACAATAATCAGATGCTCAAGAAGCTATCTGCTTTTACAACCAGCAGCCATGGCAACCAATCCCTTGCTGGGTTGGCAGCCTACTCCACAATTTACACGCAAGCCTATTCTTTTCTGCTATATTTTTCAAAGATGGTTTGGCATTCTGCAAAATCTTTAAGCCTCCTGGAAACACATCAGGGTAAATTATACCAGTTACAGAAAGACAGATAATCACCTATCTTCATTATTCCTAAAGTGCCTAACTCCTTGGTATTTAGCTACTGAAAAACCCTTCCCCAACATGAGTATAAAAGTTTATAGTGAATAATGCTTTTTATAGGGTATAGGTGGATATGAATCTCAAAATTTGATTCCAGATCCAAACTTGCCCAAAATTTGAGGGTGGGTTTTGGGTCAACCTTTATAATAAGGCTACCTGTGAAGTTCGTGTCTAGGATGTTCTGGTGTAAGGTTTTGGTTCAGGCCCATCTCTAATTTAGAGGAAAAGACTAAAGTCCAGATCCTCAAAGGTATATAGGTATCTAACTCTCACTTAAGTCAATGGTAGTTAGGTGCATAAATACCTTTGAGGATCTAGGTCTAAATTCACTGAAGGAATTTTGATGCAGTTGCCAGGGAAATTAGAAATGGCAAAGTCTACTCATGAATCCATCTGACTCTCATTCACTTCAGTGGGAGCAGAATGTATTCATTCAAAGGGCAAATTTGGCTCATAATTAATATATACTGTAGATTCTTGAGGTAATGCACAAGGCAAAAAAAATTTGATCTCTTAAGTAAAATATAATTTGGCAGGGTTTTACAGTTAAAAACCTTGCACCAGTTATGAGACTTATTACAATTAATATCAAGTAATACATGAAAACTGTTGGGGGAAAATAACCCTAATATGTGAATAAACAAGTTTGTTTCTCTAAATTTTTTAGTAGAACTAATATAAACATAAATGCTACAAACCATAAAATGCCCAGCTGTATATTGGGACAATTGAAAGAATAAAGGGGCCATTTTCCAAGACAAAAAGGGCAGATAGGTGCCCAACTTCCTATCCTTCGTGCCTTCAGAAAACTTCCCCTCGAGAATAACTTGCCAAATGAAGTTACACCAGTGTAAGCACCACTCTACACCAGGTTAGCATGTCTACATTAGGTGGTTGCATCACTGTAACTCTATTAATACAGTTACGCAGGTGCAAATTTTCGTAATGTTAGACAAACTCTTCAATTCTAGGGCTTGATTCTCCACGCTGTTATGCCATTTTACACTGGGGAAATTCCATTGAAGTCAATGGAACTAACCTGATATAAAGGTGGTGTAATGTCAAGGAGAATTAGGCCCAATACAGTCTAAAATTATAATAGTATATTATACTATTAATATTATAATATTAATATATATTAATTCTCATATTATAACCGAATTTAAACCAAATCCAGATTTTTACTCTAGCAAGCCATTAACAATGATCTCTGATTCATAAGGAAACAATGACTGGAATGTTTATATTTATTATATCCCTGCTTTATGCAGGCGATTAGTTTAATAAGTATCTGCAATACAGCATACATTAATTTAATTAAGAGATAATATGAATTGAAGAGAACATTGTCACAGGATAATGGTCTCTTTCTTCTACATGAATGCTAAGATATTTATGAAAAATAAATACTGAAGGCACACACACATTTTTCAAGGAAGATACCTTTCCTGTAATATAGTTTTATGTAAGTGCATTTATTTCTATTCTGCCTAATGATTTATGTAGATCTAGAGCTTGATTCCTTGCTGACTTACATCTAATGTAGTCATTTACAATGCATCAGTACAAAGTGGCTTACTAGATGGTTTTTACACAAATCTGTACTGTTGTAAGTAACTTCATGAGCTGAAAGGGAATAAAATTATTTTCAGCAACTTCACTCCCACCCTTCCGAAAGATTACTCCACCTTCTTTTTCTCCCTACTCAGAGACCATTTGCTCCAACACACTTGCTTCTAGCCTGGCCATGTTTCTCCTACACTTACATAACCCCACCAGATGTGACTAAAAGTTATGTTTGGAAGAGATGCCATGTTTTAGCCTTTCCCCTAAAAATACTCTTCCTCCACACCTAATCTTATTTATTATGCTTTGTATCCAGTAGCTGTGTTTGGATCCGGGCCTCACTGGGCATGTACTGTACACACATATATAATCAAGACAGTCACTGCCCCAAAGAGATTAAAGTCTAAATATATGATGTGATGAGATAAAACAGGACAAGGTAACCGTGAGATGATTATGATTAGTGCAATAAACAGCATAGTGGCTGACGATGCTTCATAAGCATCATGAAAGAGGAGAACTTGAAGGAGGGATTTGAAGGAAAATAATGTGGTGACTGTGGATTTTTACAAGGAGCAAAGGTGTAGGAGGGAAAACTTGACTAACAAGCAATAAAGGCTTCCATGATTGGCATAATAAAAACTGGGGACTATGCATGTGCTAAAAGTTAAGCACACATGTAAGGACTTTGCAGGATCAAGGTCAATATGCAGGCCACATTATTCTGCATCCACTTCAGCTTCCAAGTGTTCTCCAGATGTATCCCTATGTAGAATGCATTATATAGTCTATTTTCTTTGGGTGGATTTTCAAAGACACAAATAGATGTCCAAATTCCTTTGAGTTTTAATGAGAGTGTGACAGCTATGGCAAGTTCCCGCAATATCCAGGACAAACCTTATTGAATTAAGTTAAATCATATTGATTTAAGATTGATCATTTAAGCATCTTAGGAGCTCACTGTATTAAAAATGCAAATGCCTATGTGTTGTTGTGGGATTATATGTAACTTGGGTAGGAGACGTGACCAATGTAAACCTTGGGAAGTGTTATGAGCTTCAACTCTTTTAAACAATGGGACAAGAATGATTTGTTAGTTTCCTAGGAAATATGTGGTTGAAGGGGATGCAAATGCCCATTTCTGGATCTGATCTTTAGAACCTTCACTTTGGGAAGGGGACCTTTATCTATGAATTACCTATTCCCAGGATCAAAAGGCCCAAATGGCACAAAGGAGTATCTCATAGATTCTTAGGATTTCTTGTTCTGAGCCAAAGGAGTTATGAATTTGTAACCACAAGAAACCCCCAGAGTGTGGTTTGAAGGACTGTTCAACAGCCAGAGCCCTTTTTGGAGTTGGTGTGATTTCTGGTAAGCTTCTTAGCGTGTGTGTAGGTTCTTTTAATGGTTTCAATAGGTTTCCCCTGTAATGCTTTACCTTAAGAATAAATGGGTTTGCTTAGAACTAGGTGCGTGGTAATTTAAACTGCGGGGAATTGCACTATTAACCATTGCTCAGGAGAAAAGTAAAGTAGGCCTGCTGAGACAGTCTGATTTTGCCAGGGAAATTCATAGCAAATTCACTCTGCAGCCTGGAAATAACCTAGTCAGGAGGGAGAGAGACACGGCTGGGGAGCCAGAAGCCTAAGAGCGGGTGTTCTTGCTGGACCATAGGTGGGGATACAGGTGCAGCTGCCCTGAACTCTGACAGGAGGTTGGGCACTTAACTCTCTTAAGTTCTGAAAAACCCACCCAAGCTGATAAAGACATGGTCCACACCTGAAAGAATCTTTCTTCAGAGCCTAGGTCTTTATGAACAGAATTTCTGTCACCATTTCCTTGTCTACTTGTGATTATTCTTTCATATCCTAGTAGATTTGTGTTAATATTTGATTTAATTATGTGAAATCCATAGCTTACATTTATTTTTTAAAAGTTTTCTTTGTTCTTATTCTGAGAAAAGCATCTTATTTTGTGTTGCCATTATGTTGCCTTAAAATATAGAATCCTCTAAAAGTCACTTAATGGAGCTACAATAGTTTCTGAATCAAGCTGCCAGCCAAATGGCAGATCCGTGTGATTTTGAATAGCTGAGATCTGAAACCTAAAAACTGGAATTTATAATGACAATGCCAACTCAAGAATAGTTTTAGCAGGATTACTGGCCTGATACAATAAGGAATATAATAACCCCCAAAAGCTACATTTTATAAATTAAAAAGAGAAGAACAAAATAGTCTGCTATTCTACTGGTTATAATCCTGGAAGACACAGGGTAATTAAAGTACTGCTATCCTTTTTTAACTATAGAAGATCATCTCCTGACATTGCACCAAATCTCCTTTGCATGGCTTATCAGCCACTGCTGAACTGATTCTCTTTGGTATAAGTGTTCTCTGTCCAGTGAATAGAGAACCATGCTGTAGTATAATGAGGAGGGGGCGATGCCATGACCCTACCTGCTCCTTGTCCTTCCTCATTCCTTGAGTAGCTTCCTGCTCCCCAGGGGCTCAGAGGGGCGGGGGAGGGAATGAGCAGCCCCTGATCTCAAATACAATGGTGTAAAACTAGAGTAACTCCACTTTAATCTACAGAGTTATACTGGATTTACACCACCATGACTGAGATCAGAATCCAGCCCCATGTTACTAGTTTACCCTTGCCACAGAATTCTCTGTTACTTTCCTTGTAGCAGAAATCAATCCTGAAATGCTGCCAGAATCTCATGGGTTTTGCTTATAACTTAAGCTCCTCAGTGTGTCAAGAATTCAGAAGTAAATAAAATAGGTTAGATGAGGTAAGGCATAAAATAAGAAAATCTACCCTCCTCCTTCTTCCCCACATGTGCTTTCCCTTGACTAGATTATAAAACAAAGATTTTGGATTAATGTCAACTCCTTCAAGCGTTTGTGTTATGCAATTAAAATGCACTGAGCAATAAAAAACGCATGGCATATCCAACAAAAATAGCTAAAAAGGCTAATTGGAAACCTGGCTGTTACAATGACAAATTGCTCCATCTCTTGCTTTTGAGTCATATATCATTATATATCAATAAGGACTAATCTGTAAAATGCCTCAGAAGCTTTGATTGACACTAACTGACTGGCTAGCTGTTGCTTCACTAATGATAAGACAATCACCACAGTCTCAAGGGTAGAGGAGTCAACATTATGCAACCTTTGATACCATTCCCTTTGGATCTGTGAAGAATAATGATTTTGAGCCATAGAATTTAAATTGAATTACCAGCCCTGCTGCCCATCTCACATGCCGTTAGAACTATTTACTTTTACAAAAAAAAAAAAAAAAAATCTCACTAGAAATAAAGGCATTCAATTAGTTATTATCTCTAAACACAAGTTTTCGTATTAGTGGTTTTGGTTGCCACTGTAATGATCCCAATTAGTTTACTATGCAAACACTGTGACATTATGAACATTCATTAAACAAAAAGAAGAACAGGAGTACTTGTGGCACCTTAGAGACTAACAAATTTATTAGAGCATAAGCTTTCGTGGACTACAGCCCACTTCTTCGGATGCATATAGAATGGAACATATAATGAGGAGATATATATACACACATACAGAGAGCATAAACAGGTGGGAGTTGTCTTACCAACTCTGAGAGGCCAATTAATTAAGAGAAAAAAAACTTTTGAAGTGATAATCAAGCTAGCCCAGTACAGACAGTTTGATAA